>NW_011889307.1:260822-274628 GCF_000151845.1 Pteropus vampyrus | reverse complement strand
AGTTGGAGCTCTGTTTCCTCAATTTTGCAGATTAACATCAAGTGATACTTTACATGGTCCCTGGTGGGCATTTCTTTCTGTGGGCTGCTGGCATCCATAGGCACTGTGAACCTTTTTGGCTGTATCTGTAAACTAGCCCCTGGCCTTTGGCTTTGGAATTCCTGGTTTCTGACCTAAAGGGTACCCAGATTATACAAAGCTAAAACGTTTCTATTTACTGAAGTCTGAGACATAATTGTCACTTGTAGTGAACTGGTAAAAAGACATACTGAGCTATTAAGACTAGTCTGTCACTAATTTGGGGCAATTCTTTGTGCTTTATGAAATTAAGTTCAAACTAATTATTTACTGCTTTATTCTTTGCCCACATTGTTTCCAGTGTTTAACTGAAGGCATTTCAGATTTTAAAAGTATTTTTCTTCAATATAGAAAGCTCTAGAAAAATTAAAAGTGTATTGTTATAGGGTGACATAATGATGAGTTTTTAAAAATTAAACTTGAAAGAAACTCAGTAAATAATCTTGGCTTAAAAACACATTGAATTTTTTTAAAAATAGGCTTTATTTTTTAGAGCAGTTTTAAATCCATAGAAAAATTGAGCGAAAATTACATAATGTTCCCATGTATACCCTGCACCCTCACATGCACAGCCTCCCCCAGTATCAGCATCCCCCACCAGAGTGGTACATTTGTTACAATCTGTGAGCCTATATTGATGCATCATTATCACCCCAAGTCCATATTCCGGTTTACTCTTGGTGTTGTACATTCTACACGCTAAGTTTTTAAACACAAAAATGTTGTTAAATTTTACTTTCAGAATTTTATTTTTAGTCTCCAAGTCTGAAGATTCAAATTAAAGATATTTATTTTATTCCTTCCCTTCTTTCTTTCCATAAGATTCTAGTGGCCTACTTTAAAATTAAAAGACCACTTATTTGCACCAAATCTTTGATAATTATGTACAAAATCTCCAGATCCACTGATGGGTATTCTTAAATTCTGAACATCATTGCTTTTCATTTGATTTCCTCCTCATTTATTATTTGAAGCCACTTGAATCATTCCATGAGGAAAGAATGCATACTTGCATCATGGATCTAAACAGAGGAAGTAATTCCAGAGCAAAAACTGAGGGCCAGTTAGACTGGTGCCTCTCACTGTATCGGTCATAGGAATCATCTGGGCCTTTTCTTATGTGGTTCAGGAACTCTGGGGTAGGGCCCAGGGTTCTGTGTTTCTAACCTTCCCAGGCGACGCTAGTGCTGCTTACCTACACTTTGAGTAGTGAGGTGTTAGACTGTATTTCTCAGTGATATAATTTTACTTGAATGAAAGAATTCATGAGATTTGGGGCTTCCTCTTTTTTATTTTCTCAGTATGCAAAGGGGCCAAAGCAGATATTGTATTCTTGACTGATGCTTCCTGGAGTATTGGGGATGATAATTTTAACAAAGTTGTAAAGTTCATCTTCAACACTGTGGGAGCCTTTGATGAAATCAGTCCTGCTGGAATTCAGGTGGGTGCTGTTTCATAGGTGGCTATTCATTTGTAATGTGTTGCTATCTCCTTTAAACTTCTCCTTTTAAGTAGAAAGACTTTTCAGTACAAATTCCATTTTGAGTTTTGTTATTTGCCATTTTCATTACACATGTATTTTTGGGAATGGGTTGGGTGTAAATGATAAACAGAAAAATAAATATTCCCTTTGGTATTCTCTTTGGCTAGATAATATTCCTGTCAGAGAATTTAGGGGATTCTGACTCTAACTTCCTGCTTAAAACTCTGACAATGATACATTTCTATAAAAGGTCATCTAATGTTCTGGAAATTAATGCACTGTGATTGTCACACTCTGTTAAGTCAGAGGAGTCAGTGATGAATAGTGACAGAAATGGGTGTGTAGAGCCCTGCTGCCCTCTCTGTCTTGGCATTGCAGATATTACCTTGACCAGAAGAATAGCCATTATTGACTGTAAGGGTGTATTATTTGTTTTCCCAAAATAACTACCAATTATTTTGTTGTAGAATTAGTCCAAAAGTATTTGTTTTACTAGAGTAGGAACTTAGAGAAGTTTATCTTTCCGTGAAAGTATGAGGGGCCTCGAAAAGTAATTCATCATTTAGCAGTAACTTACCTGTAAATCTAAGAATCTCTTCCACTAATCTCGATATACACATAAACTGAACACTCAGAGCCAGTGACTCTAAACTTTTTTGGGGGATCTTCCCAGACCTCTCTGAGAATATGTTTAAAGTTATTATTAGCTACTTCTTGGATTCTGCAATCTTGAAGACCTACTTCAAATTCCACTCTTTCTGGAGAGGCTTCCTTGATGGCTTTTGACATTCCTTGCTCTTGAAGGATTTGTCTCTATTATTATTATAGCAAGTATCACTTTATATTGTCATTATTTGTATGCCTCTCTTTTGTCTAAATCATTGACTCCTTAAAGCAAAAGACTGTATTGTATTATTATTCTTTTGAATTCTCTTCTTTCCTTCCCCATTCCTCTTGATGAGTTTTCTCCTTTATTTTGGCACTTTTACTGTTTCATTGTGGCATCTTAGAAGCATTATGAAAATAAGAGATTTTGACATAAACCACAAACAAATCATGTCTTCTTATATGGAAGAGTACTTTATGGAATATACTAAATTTCAAATCCCCAGATAACCCTGTGGATGTTGTTCTAACCCAAAAGAGTAAAGAGTAGAGTCAGGCTAGTTATATTCTCAATTTAATATGTCAACAACTAAGTCACTTTTCATCCTTTTAAAAATTTAAGATATCTAATAAAAACTAAAAAATAACTATCATATTTTATTGACTTCTATGTGCCAGATACTTTGTATACATGATTACTAGTCCTTAAAACAAGCATAGAAAGTAAGTATAATTATCTCCGTTTTATTGATGAGGAAGTCCAAACCTGGAGATGTTGGAAACTTGCCCAATGTCACATGGCTGTTAATTGGCAGAGCTAGGATTGTAGTCCTATGTCCTGACTACAAAGTCTGTACTCTTTCCACTAAATCACACTGCCACTAAATTTGCGATGAGTGCTGATTACTGTCACATGTGTGACACTTTTGTATTGCCATGAAGAATGGGTGTAGTCAGAAAGGGCAGTTGACTGAGAACCTGTTGTTTAGTCAGCGTTTGAGTTCTAGATGGTGTGTTCTCATTTCTAATTCTGGAACCTTACTGCTCCCCAGTTTTACCTATCCCTTCCTGTCTTAGAGAAAGGTACTACATGAATACAGTATATTTACATTTCAATATCAATTATTAATTTTAATGAAGATTAGAAATTAGAGAATTTAATGAGATAACAGTAGTCAGTGTTATTACTAGCTATAAAAAGCTTATAATTTTGTTGTATCTGAAACACTTCTTTTTCCCATTCTGCAGCTAGGGGAATCACTGGAAAATTAAAATATAAAAAGGGATTACATACCCTCATTACCAAATTACATTTTTTTTAGGTGTCATTTGTGCAGTACAGTGATGAGGTCAAGTCTGAGTTCAAGCTGAACACGTACAACGACAAAGCCCTAGCCCTTGGGGCCCTCCAGAATATTAGGTACAGAGGAGGAAACACAAGAACAGGTACAATTAATAGACCTTCACTCTTCTAAGCATTTGGAGTGGTAGAACTGAGTATACAATTTCACTCTAATATTCAAATTCTTATCATTTGGGTGTGACAAATGGCATTTGAATAGTTTGCACTGAGGTGATACTAAAATGTTCCATGACACACTCTATAGGTAAGGCTCTCACGTTTATCAAGGAAAAGGTCTTGACCTGGGAGAGTGGCATGAGGAAGAATGTCCCCAAGGTGCTGGTTGTGGTCACAGATGGTCGGTCACAGGACGAGGTCAAGAAGGCAGCTTTGATCATCCAGCAGTCAGGTAAGCCCAGGAAAGAATTTGATGTGTAGTAATTGCACTCAGCATTTTAATGGTTTTAAATGTTCAGGAATTAGTGCAAAACCCCCCAAATTGCTGATTTTACTTCATTGTTACTGTTTAATCTGTACTTCATACTCTAAATTATATTTAATTGTGGAATGGTTTGGTAATTGCTTAGAAATAACATGGTGTAGTTTTTGTATAAGATGTGACTCAGGGGCTGTCAAAGAGCAAACCAGATTTCCCTGCGGTGGCCGGGCGGCTATGAAATGCAATGATGAGATGATCCTAGAAGTGAGTCTTGATGCTGCTTCCTGTGCAAGGGGAGACATAGGGAAGCCTTTACTTGAGTACAGCCTTGAAGATGCAGGCCCAAAGCAGAATGCTGAAAGGTATACTGCAGATGAGGAGCAGCCAGACCTTAGTGACATGTCTTTGGGGCAGATATGGGCAACCAAGCATCCTGATAGCCTCCTGGCAGCACTGCCCTTATTTGGGATTAGCAGAAGTGAAACTAGGTCTTTTCAGTACTTGCATTAACCCCTACCCCCACCCCTAGCCAGGGTCCGAGGTGGATATATTTTAGAGATAATTCTATGCTATGTATTATCTACTGTAGTATTGCAAAGTACTTTGTTACAGGGAATTAGATTCATCTTTTCATAAATCATTGCTCTTATGTAATGTACTTTGAGCAGATTTCAGCATATTTTGTGCTTCCTAGCTGATTTAAATTGGGATTATGAATGCTTACTCCTCAAGTTACCTTATTTAGATATACCTAATTCCTTATATAGTTTATTTTTTGTAGTCAAATTAAGCTTTTGGAGTGAAAACTTTGTTTATTTGTATTAACCTAAATAAATGAAAGTTTATTGTCAGTGGAAATTGTAGATTCCATTTTAAAAGTGACCAAAATGCTGTCTTTGACCCTGAGTTTGTTGAGAAAATCAGTTTCGAGAATCAAATTTTAAAATGAGCCCATTCTTTCTTTCTGAGTCAGGCTGGCTTAAAATGTTAATGATGCCTAAGAATGCTGCAGAATTCATGGGTATGTTAGGACTGTGGTTCCATGGAAGGGAATACACATCATGTTGTCTTGCTACTATTAAAGTGTTTGTCTTTTAATTGTTAGCCTTTTATTCTAGGAAATCCAATTTTATAAGCTAGAGGATAGGAAGACCTGGCATAAGTACATATTCATGAAAGAAAGTTTATGTTAATGAAAAGGATCTGCTGTATACACTGAGAAAATACAGCATTGTTTTGAGTTGTTTAAATAGTAAAGGACTAAAAAAGGGCTATGTAATTCACTCTATAAACACTGCTCTGCAGGGTTCAGCGTCTTTGTAGTTGGTGTGGCTGATGTTGAGTACAATGAGCTTGCCAATATAGCCAGCAAACCAAGCGAACGGCACGTATTCATTGTGGATGACTTCGAATCTTTTGAGAAGATAGAGGACAACCTCATTACATTTGTCTGTGAAACTGCCACTTCAAGTAAGTCCTGGTCCACATGGATCTATAGTCTCGTTTGTTTTGAAAAATGACTACTTAGCAGGCTATTCCCTACCCTATATGGGATTAAGTCTGTGCAGAAATAGATCCTGGGAAATCACTTGAGAACCTGATGAATCATTGATCCTATTGAGATCATGCTAAATGTGTGCTTGTCAAAGTCCATTTTTAGCTTTGAAGATGTAATATACTCCTTGTATGGAAATAAAGGGTTTTAGTATATCGCTTTCCCACCATCCCAATGCTTGTGACATTCAAGTAAATTAGTCTTCAGTTTAGGAACGCATTTATAGAAACATTTCTGTGAGACGAAGGTTTTCCCTGTTAGTAATCAATTGGTATTTGTTCTGTTGACATTTGTGCTTTAAGAGAGCAATGAAAAAACTGTCTTGTGCATGTGTGCTCCATAGAAATTCGTGTGGTTCCCATTTGTTTTTTTGGGTGTAGATTTTTCTCGTTATACCAAGATCTCATGTTCAACTTTTAAAATACAGTGGACAAAAGATTGATTATTTGTCAATTATCCTCCCTATCCATAAGCACTGGTTCTTGGGGTATTAGATTATGGAGTCAGTTATGTGGCTCATCTAGACTCCTGATCCTAAGCAGGGCTATGCTTTACGAGTGTTATATTTTCACCTATTAAACTTTATATTAAAAACTCAGAAGTTTGATGAGGTGGCAGTAGTAGAAAAATGTCAGTAATTTACTATGAAAACTGACCTGGAAGCTCAGAAGGAAGGCGCACTGGTGAAAGTGAGTAGGGATCTGCAGTTGTCTCCTGTGCACTCTTGGTGGTCCTGACAACCCCTTTCTGATATCCCTGGCTTTGTGGGTCCCAGGGCGAAAACTACTGCCCACTGTCACTGTTCCATGGTGCTTGGTAGACAGCATGAGGCGTGGGGGCTTGGCAGAGAAGAGGGTTGGATAGGGACAAACTTCTCCTGCCTTTATACAAATCTGAAATTCCCTGGGTGAAAAATTCTTTAATCTATTGAAAAACATCTGACATTTTTTCCTTTAATTCTATTTTACTGTTCTTAAGAACTTTGTAAAATTCCAAGGGGACCAGAGCAATATAGGTCAATAATATAATTTCTCCTATGCACAGTTTTTATAAACGCATGAACAATTTCATTACTTTATATATATACAACATTGCTTTCTGTACATATACAATGTTTGCATATTGTGTTGGTGAAATGTACTTAAAGAACGCTGTACATTTCAGGTTGTCCTCTCATATATTTGGATGGCTACACCTCACCAGGTAAGCATTTATACTCTTGGGTTAATTTATTTCAGGTTTTAAGCAATAAAATAATTTAAATGACCTCACTTCAATATTTTCTTTCCTGATGCAAAGGTTTCAAGATGCTTGAAGCATACAACCTGACAGAAAAGAATTTTGCTTCTGTACAAGGAGTCTCTTTGGAGTCGGGGTCTTTTCCCAGCCACTCCTCTTACAGGCTTCAGAAGAACGCCTTTGTAAATCAGCCTACAGTGTAAGTGTGGCAATAGGAGGTTCTTTTTCTTTTAATGGGCCAGAAGCTTTTTTGAGGCTCTGGAGATCCTTGCTGACTTCTCAGAATGCTGGAATTTTAGAATTGTCAAAAGACTCTTTATGGATGACCTAGCTTAATTTCCATTTAAGGAAATTTGGGTTACAGTTGGGTTAAGTTTCTTCCATCAGGTCACACAGGAGACTAGGACTTGCTCTTAGACCTGAGAACCTCATCTTGTTCCTGCAGTTTGAGATTACTGACCCTTTTGAATTTAAGGCTAGGATTGTACTTTTGCTTTTTTAAGGGAGGTTGTTTAAACAGGAAGGCAACTTATTATTTTGAACATTTCCGCCTGTGGTGCAGAGGCACTGGATGGAATAAGCGCAGAACGAGAGCAGTGTTCTTTCCAGAGTTTCAGACCTCCAGAAGATGAAAGACCGCAGAAGTTTGGCTTGTCCGTGTTCAGAAAGGCAGCAGTTAGTTTTTATTGGCCGATGCTCTGGCAATCTGTTGGGTAGCTCTAGATGTTGTTGTTTTACTTCATGAAAGTTTACACCTGGGTACGATAACCAAAATATGTATTTCTTGTTCATTAGAATAAAAACATTTTAATCTTGAGAAATATGTGTTTGGCAACTTATGGAGAGAAAAGAACAAGAAGAAATAAAGCTTTCAGTAACATAAGACAGGGTCAGAAAATGCTATCTGAAATTTGAAATGCTTTGGGAAAGCTGACGGAAAATTCAGACTAAAAGCAAAACTAATTTATCTTAAGAAAGCACAGATCATATTGTTGTAGTTTGACTACGCTGTAAGTTCCTAACTCTTTTTCGGTCAACCAACATGGATTCATGGTTTTAGTTTTTCGGTGAACCTTAATACCCCGTGTTTAATGCTCAGTCACCTCAAGGTATGATACCTACATTTTAACTAACGACAGCCTGTGTTCTCTCAGGAGTCAGAACTAGTGACTGAAAGCATAAACGCAATTCAATTATTTTTGTCATAATCATACATTAACTGAGAAAGGAGAAAAATGGATAAAGTTCGACATGAATTAATTTGGAGAAGATATTATTTTTAACATGGGATATTACGAAGATAGTAGATTTTTAACATGCAAAAGATATTATGTTGGCTTACCCAGAACATATGTTTTAAGAAGCAGGGCAGCATTACATTCCATAAGTACCACTGGTATGGAACATGAAACCTCAAGAGACATTCTGTGTCCTCTGTCAAAATTAATGGAGGAATGGCTTTTAAGAGCTGATTATCAAGGCCTTTTACTTACTTTCAGAAATAGTGTTATTAAGTGGTCTCAGACAGAAAACCATCAATTTTCCTTCAGAGGTTCCACTTGAATACTGACTGACTCACTCTGGAAGGAAATATGGAAGCACATTTTTTGTCTAATAGCCTTAGAGCCAAGAAACATTTCTTTTTAATTGAATCGCATCCTTTTGTCACCATTAAACATTTGCACATGTACATGTCCTTAACACTTATTACTGGCTTTATTTTTGGGAACCTGTGAGCTTCTGGAGATTATTTGATTTATTTCAAGGAAGGAATTTGGAAGTGTAAAAACTACTAGAGATAGGGAGAAATTAAAACCTTAAGTCATCTTACTTATGATCTCATTCCCCTGACATTGGAAATTAAGTATATTTGGTCAGGTTCATTGTCTTTGAATTAGATCCATAGATATAATGTTTATCAGTCTAAAATTATATAGTTTTATAATCATTTATGTATCTAGAAAAAATTTGTTATTAACAGTAAGATAAAAAACCGTTTGGCAATTTCCCAATCTTTTGTGACTTTATCAGATCATAAAATTCTATTACTACTTACGTAATAAACCTTTAGTGTTTGTTCTTTTGATGTCTTTCCTAAAATTTCCCTCTTCTAATATGTAGCTGGATTATTATAAATGACTTTTAATACTGCCCATAATGAAATTTTGGTCCAAAGATTTAAAATATTCTCTATTTCTGATGAAAAATATCAATTAATTAATTTTGTTTTATACAACAGAGATCTACACCCAAATGGACTCCCTCCTTCATACACAATTATATTATTGTTCAGACTTCTCCCAGAAACTCCTAGTGACCCCTTTGCAATTTGGCAGATCACAGACAGAGACTACAAACCACAAGTTGGAGTAATTGCAGATCGTAAGGATTTTTATCTTATTTTAAGGCACATCTATACATAGTTTTTATTGTTTTCTCTCCTCTTTTCTCTTTAAGAACCTTCTGAATATATGTATATATTTACTTGATATATGCTTTTATGTTTAATGCTTTAAAAATATAACATATAAGTAAATATTCGAATTACATTTTATGTCAACCAAAATTACTGTTTTTTTTAGAAACCTCTCCAACAAGAATTATTTATTAATACTTTTAATATAAAGTATACCATGCATGGGTTAATAACAATTGTATGTTGATTACAGCTTCTAGCAAGACATTATCATTCTTTAACAAGGATACAAGAGGTGAGGTGCAGACTGTTACATTTGACACAGAAGAAGTGAAGACATTATTTTATGGAAGTTTTCATAAGGTAAAAAGATTATCTGGTTACTTATAGAAAAAAGAATATGACTTAAAAATTTAAAATAACATTATTTATTAAAATGTCATGGTAAATTTGTAGAAAAATGGCTATGTCTTTTAAAAATAAAATCTTTACATCTTCATGACTCTTTGTAACACAGGGAATATACTCAAGGATATTATGATAACTACGTATGGTGTCAAGAGGATAATAGAGTTATTGGGGGGATCACTTCGTGGAGTTATATAAATGTCCAACCACTATGCCATACACCTGATACTAATACAATATTGAATGTCAACTGTAATTGAAAAATAAAAAAATAAAAAAATAAACATCAAATAATATAGAAAAATAAATAAAAACAAAATCTTATTTTGGAGAATTAGATTAACTCAAAGAAGAAAATTTAAAATAATACAAAATTTCTACTCATCAAAAGGGATAACTGTTATTAACATTTTGACATATTTTTAATACTAATATCTTCTCAAAACTGGAATCACATAGTATACAAAATATTGTATGTCTATTTTTTCTACCTATCATTTTATTGTGAATCTTTAGGTCATTTTGTTTCAAAAGCTTAATTTTTATGGATTATATTTTAATTGATAGAATTACTATTTTATAGAGACCAGTAAGCTGCTTCTGCTTGCTTGTTTATTGTAAATTTACAAACATACTAGTCTAAAAGTTATCATTATCTACCAAAATAATTAAGAAAAGTGTTTTTGAGATTAACTTTTACATGAACGCACTTATGACTTCTCTAAAAAAAAATCTTTTTAACATTCTAAGGTACATTCTTAGGAGATTGTCTATTTTTATTGATCTAAATTTTTTGTCTGTCAACATCCAAGAATAATAGAGACTTTCTATTAGGTTTTTAAAGGATGATTAATTGACAAATGAGAATATTGAAGTTTGGAACATTAGAAATGAAGAGAACAATGTAGGTTAGGAATGGACTTTTTAATGGTTTTTCTTCATCTTTAGGTTAAGTTAACAGAAGGAATACTACTTGTTGCACAAGTGGTCCAAAAGGTTTCCAGAGTGGCACTCAGAAAGTTAGTCTCCATACATAGAAGACAAATATTTCCAGTTCAATCTGCTTCTCAAGTGAAAATTGAAGAAGTTTTATGTATTTGAGTAGATTTAGCTGCATTTCTTACTGATTATATTCCTGAGAATTTTGGTTTCTTTTCAGAATGTATTTCTTATTCATGAATTAGATTCTTGGTAAAGACAGTAAGGGACTCTTCTCATGGGCTCAGAGAGGCTGCAATGTGCACATTAGTGAGAGACAAAGAAACAATGAAGGAAAAACGAAAATCTTTGAGTATAATAGCATATCCACTTAACAGTTTACAGACTTTTAAGGTGAAACTCAGTAAAATAAATGCCTCACTGGGAAAGCACATTCTAGTTTGACAAATATTATTAACTTCAACTGCTCTTTATCTAATAATAGAATCTGGCAAAGTTCTTATGAATTTTTTTGGCTCATTGATACACCTATTAAACTTATGTTTGACTAACTTGCTAAAAAAGGATTATTTTATTTTTCCTTTCATACCCACTGTAGATACTAGAAATTTAGCCATACAGTAGCTGACCTACTGTTAACCATTTAGGGACTATTATTTTTTAATTTTAAACTTTCAATGAATGCTTTATTTTACTTGAACAAAAAAAGACGATACTTTGCAGAGGTCTATAGTGACAGTCATTAATTAAGCAATCAAGTTAATTATTTTTTGACATTTCCTTCTTTATTTGCTTTTATAGAGAAGCATTATATTCCTAGATTTTGCATAATGCCTCTTCTTTCTCCTCACAAGCTCTGTTTTCTCCTCAAGTTCTTTACCTTTTTTTCCCATTATGTGTTACTTTTATTAGTTTCTCCTATACTCTTCACTATAGTCTTTTCTCTCCTCCATTCCTCCACCCCATTCTTTTAACCTACTGTCACGTATCCCATCAATTCAAGTACTAAGTTCAATCACTATTAGCAATTTATATTCTTTACTGATTCAAGGCTTCAGACACTCTTATTTTCCATCTAATATGGGAACTGAAGTCCTTCAATCCTTGGGGTAATGAGTAATACTCTGATAGCAGGAAATTGGTGAAAATGACATGGCAGGGAGCTCAGGGGAAATAGGGGATAGGCTGGCTAAAAGATTAAGTAGGGAATGGAAGACAGCTGTTGCTTGAGAATTCTCTTGAAAAGTATTTTGTGTCTCCATTCTATTGTAAAAGATGACATAGATCCAAATGAGAAAAAGTTAAATAGATGAAAAATGAAGTTTTAGGGAATGGCAGAGCTTGGGACAGTAGATGAGTTGGCAAGAGTCTTCCTACTTCTTTTTCTGGTCTATGACCAAAATGTTTTGCAGTTGGGAAATAGTCTTTAAATACGTGAGACAATGATCTACAGATGAAGAGTTCACTCTGAAATATAAGTATGCATGTGCAATATGTATATATGTGTAATAAAACATATAGATGAGATTGTAGCAAAATGTTTTTAGCATGTGCTTTTTTATGGTTGGCATTAAATAACCAGTGTTATTTGGAATAATTTTGTTACAAATTAAAAATTTTGATTTGGATATTATGCTTTTTCAGGTACTTGGTAATATTTGCCTCTGAGATTGTTCATACAAGAGCCAGCAAATAAGTTTTCATTCTTATCGAATAATACATATCTTGAGAATGCTTGTATGGTGGTCTTCTTGAATTCAATATTAAATGACTGCTGGGGGCATTTAAAGTTTATTTATTTTTAGTTAAGTATATATTACTCTCCTATAAATACAATAACTAATTAATATTTACCATTATAGATGCGCTAAATTATTATTTTGGGGGTGATTCTCTGTGGAAAAATATTTACTGTTCGAAAAAATCTCTAGGGATTATTCTTATGCTTATTGGCTCAAAGAATTTAAGGGAATTTCTGTCCCTTTTAACTTGGAGCCAAACTTTTCAAAATAATCAAGTGCTTACTTGAATATTTGTGCTGTGATAAATGGGAACTATCAGCATAACTACAAACTAAAGATTGCCCGTAACCATTTTTTTACATTGTTGAAATATAAATGTTTTATTAATTATCTGTACTAATCGATTTCTTAAGATTCTGAATGTCCTCAATATGAGACAAAAATAAACTGACAAAGTCTTTACTTCTAAAGAAATTGAATCTTGAATCTACTGATTTTCAGAGCTGAATCTCTATAGAAGACACATGCTGGTTTTCACTATGTTAGGTATCTATATGGTATGCAAATTCTTTTGATTGATATTAGAAAATAAATTAAAAATTGAATTTAGCAAAATCAGTAGAAGACATTTGAAGTTCCTTTGTACTGAATCTAATAATGTATTAATGATTTATTAACTTATACTTGAATAGTTCTTTGTAGTTTACAGAGTCATTTAATTTACCACATTATCTCTGGTCATCTCAGTAAGAATACATACTAGGAAAATAAGAAATTATGCATGTATATGTGGATGAAGGAAACTGAGACCCAGAGAGATTAAGCGGGTCATTTGATTGGATGTTGTTAATAAATGACATTGACATTACAACTTGGTTTTGGATTTTAGTCTAAGACTCTTTTTTTGGGATGAGAATAACATAAAGAACATATTTTTAAACCTGTGATCTGAAATATACAGAAGTCAGCTAATATTTCGGTGGTAGAAAATTTATAATGGAAACATATGATCTTTTTAGGTTCATATTGTAGTGACCTCAAAAAGTGTAAAGATTTACATTGACTGCTACGAAATTATAGAAAAAGACATCAAGGAAGCCGGAAATATCACAACAGATGGTTATGAAATTCTTGGAAAACTACTTAAAGGGGAGAGGAAATCAGCCACAGTAAGAAACACATATTTATTTATTTTTGGTAACTTGTATTAAGATTGAAATGGCATTTTTAAGTAATTGGCGAGTTTTTTTTTTTTCTTAGTGAGTTTTAAATTGTTAAATTTCTTGGACAGATTGAAACATTAGTAAAGTTACATTCAGAAAATATGCTACTGTCAGAATGTAATAATGTGCTTTATTGCTAAAAATAAAATAAGATGTCAAGGCAACAGAGAATATCATGTAGTCATCTTGAAATGATTGAATTGGAGAGTCCAGCATAAATTATTGCCAGGAAATCTAAAATAATTCATTTTTTATTCTTCAAAGATAGTAATTGTTAGTATAAATTTATGCAGTCAAGACATTAAGCATGTGTGGACACTGGCTGTGACCATCACT
>NW_011889307.1:253645-259522 GCF_000151845.1 Pteropus vampyrus | reverse complement strand
CATCAATTATAAAATAAGTGAGGAATGGTTTTTTTAATGTTACTTTTCTATAGGGTAGATTCTTAAAAGTTAATTTAAATGTGTATAGTCTTCAAATTCTTAATGAAATAAATTCTTAATGAAATAAAGACATTAATGTTCTCTTAAAAAAACAAAACTCAATCAAACATTTCATTTTAGCCAAGAAAGTGAATCGGAAGTGGGAATTTCATGTATGCATTTGCTTTACTGTCTTTTTCTCTTAGGCATAGGTTTTTATGTTCTTTCCTTATGAAGTGAGGATCACATTGCTCTCTAGGGCTTGCACCTTTGAGACAGTCTATGTGAGAAGTTGGCAAAGGATAAAATGCAGAAACGTTAATTTAAATGTTTCTCATGCATCTTTAGCTGATGTTGCTGTTGGTTGTTTGCAGTTCCAAATCCAGAATTTTGATATCGTCTGCAGTCCGGTGTGGACCAGTAGAGACAGATGCTGTGATATTCCCTCTAGGGTAAGTAAAACGAAATGGAATCCTGTCTGAGTTTTAATAGCCCCCTAGACTAAGGGATACGGATGCAGATGGTCTGGGAGAGGAAGTAGCACTCAATAACTGAGTCTCTAGGATGCACATTCATTACGTGTAAGCTCATCAGCTACCAAGCTAAGGCCAGCAATCCCTTCCCTGGAAGCTAGGAATGCACAAGACACATCTGAAAATTCTCCCTAATAGCCAGGGTGGTTTTGCATTGTCAGAAAAGTTCTGTTGAGTCAACATGTTTGGTAAACCCACTGATTGCAAATCCATCTTATTGTTTGAAAAATTTCAGCATTTTACAGAGTAAGTCATCATTCACCTCTCTGGATATCTAAGGTTTATGGAGCTATAACCATATTTCTTTTTGAGATGATGGATCTCCCTCATAGTATCCATATAAGTGGTAATAGTTACAAAGTTGAATGCTGATGATGGATATGAAGCTTTTGGCAAGCAGTGAACTACATAAATGCACAGAATGAGTATACAATATTTATTCAACAAATATTTATTGAGACCTATTATAAGCCAGTCACTATTTTATGTGCTAACATTAGCACAGTGAAAAATGAATATTCTAGTGAAAAGCTAGGGGAGAGAAAGAATTAACAAGCAGATATAGACTATGTTATAGAGTGAAAAGTCTTAGAATAAAAAACAAATCAAGGTAAAGGGATAGATAGCCAGGTGAATATCATCAGCCCTCAGTGGTAAGGTGAAGTTTAAGCAGAGTCCTGAGGGAACTGGAGCGAGGGAATAAACAGTGTGGATAATGGAGAAAGAGCATTCCAGCCACAGGGAACTGCAAATGCAAAAGCCTTAAGGCCACGATGTGTCCTGAATCTCTGAGAAACATTTACAAGATCAGTGAGGCAGGAGCAGAGTTCATGGCAGAGGGAAAGTGGCAGGCAATAAGATGACCAAGGTAATGGGGTACTGGTTTGCAGAGCGTGTAAAGCCTTGTAGGCCATGGGAAGGATTTTAGGTTTTATTCTAAATGAAATGGGTGTTGATATCTGAGATACTCAGCATTTCTCTAACACTGGATTAGAGTAAATTGGATTAAATTACCAGTGGTCCGAGTAGTAGTTTTATAAATATTTATGTGAATTTTCCTAAAGTAAAACATAAAGACAAAGGATCAAAGCAATATTCAACATGAGACTATTTTTACTGATAACTAAAAGTTATTTCTGCAAATTGGGAAACAGATTTTCTTGTGTAGATAAGATAAATGGGAGTGGGGGTGGGAAGTTGTTTTTACCCTCAATTTATGGCGGAATATTCTTCTCATAATTGCAGAGAGATGAAGCAAAATGTCCTGCTCTTCCAAATGCTTGCACGTGTACACAGGACAGTGTTGGACCTCCAGGACCACCAGGCCCTGCAGTAAGGAAACTGAAATAGTCCTAGTTTTTCCTGTTAAATCTTTGGAGTAATCATCTGTTTTCATAACACTTCTAGCCATTGTGTTTTTTAGGACAGAGCAAGCCAAATTGCAGATCATTTTTGTGGTATGTTTTGAGATCTGGAGTAAATCAAGAAGAAAATATGAACACATTTGAGCACTTCCTCTAGCCACACAGGAATGAATGACATTGGCTTAGTATTCAAGAGCTTTCCTCTTAAAGATATGGATCTGGATTTCCATCTGTAGTCACATGATTTTGAAAATTCCTTACATCTCCTGAAAGCTTCTTGTATATATATTATGGAGCCATGATTGAGAGGCTGACCCAAGAACAGCTTGTTTAGAACCTAGGACATGTGTACCTTTTGTAGCAGCCATATCAGGAGAATAACATATAAAGAGGATAATTTACATATGTGATATCATAAACGCTGGGTGAAAGTATTGAGGTTCGGAATAACTTGAGCGATAAGACTATGACTAGGTCTGCTCATGGGGGTAGGGGAGGCTTAGTAATTGTGAAGCAAAACATTGAATATTATGGTGATACATCACATTAATCAACGTGGAACCCTTCGATTTAGTTAATCCAACATCTGACCTGGGTTGGTTTTGCGGAAGGGATGTGATACCTCTAAGGCTTATTGGCTTCTTTTAAGAAAATGGTTAATTAACTTAGGAAAACTTGGAGATTCTCAAAACGCCAAATTTTACTATACTTGCATCATAGCAAATTATATAAATTGATTTTAGATTAGTTACAAACCAGCTCCTCATATATAGAATCAAAATGTCACTGGATTTATGGTACTTTTTTAAAATAGTGATTTACCTGAATTATATTTGTAGTCACAAAATTACATCCTGAAAGTGACTTAGATATTTTTGAGTAGAGATTTTTTTTTTCTCTAATTATAAGATAACATTACTGGATGTCACTATCATATTTATTTTCTCTTTGTTCAGTGGTCTTTGAATTTTTGTTACTAAACTACATTTTCTGAGATTCTAAGAGATTCAAGATACTCTCTTTTGCAGATTATTTTTTCTGAAGAATGCATTCATATAATTCCCAAATGGATTTTTCTCTTTACTATATTTAAGTAATGCTTGCTTTTTCTAATAAACCTCAAATTTTCAAATAAACTTCGAATTTGGTAACAAGAAAAGCTCAGAATGTAAAAATGAGACAGAATATACAGAGTTTTGAAATTCTTTCCCCACATATTTGTATAATATGAAATATTTACTTCAATATTTTATAATCGTAGAAGTATTGATTGTATGGAGAAGTATTTATTGTATGGGAAATTCTTGAAGAAATTTTTATATATCAATTTGTTCCTATTTTTTTTACATTCACCCTAAAATGTGCTCTTACTATGTATTTTAGGGAGGTCCTGGCGCTAAAGGTCCCAGAGGTGAACGAGGTATCAGTGGAGCAATTGTAAGTATATTTTAGAGTGCATTTAAATGTCATTTATACAATGAAGTTTGATTGTTCAAATTATGTGACCTTAAGTAAGTTAGTCCAAGTTTAGTGTGCCTTAGGCAATATAATTACCTCTGTCTTGTCTCTGAATGTCAAAATGATGGATCAAAGAAAGAAATGTACAGGGCATCTCACTGCTGAAGGAATTGCACATGGGAAATCTGCAGAAGAACCTAATGGCTCTGCCGCAACTTGAGGAAGCAGATAGGGTGACCTGGCCATCAATTGGAAGACCCCACAGGGAGCAGAGTCCTGACAGAGAGCTGGAGAGGGTTGAGAACAGTTCTGTTGCTGTTTTTCACCTGTCTCAGAGAAAGATATGAGGCCACATATGCATTTCCTGGGGGTCACTGGCCTCTTCTACCAGTTACACACTGATCTTCCATAAAACAAGCTTCTTATGAGGAATATATTATAAAGATAATGTGTAGATTTTGTCATAATATCACTAATGATAAGCTAACCCAGTTAGGAAAGGGCGAGGCTGGGATGCTAACCAAGATCTGTCTGAATCCAAGTTTGTGCCTTTTCCACCTATGTACATTGCAAAGAAGCTCCAGCCTAGAGTATCTACTCAGTGGATATCTGTTCTTTCCTTGCTTGATTTCTATATACGTTGGTTCCAGAAATAAGCCCAAGTCTGAGGGAAATCAGGACTAGTTTAAAATAAATTAAATCCAATGAAATTTGAGATTTGATCTCATGAATATATGAATATAAATATATGAATATATTATACTCAATGTGTTTTACTTCTTTAAGAAATTTACTTCTAATAGGACTTTTGAAAATTAATTGTTATTGTGAATTTATTGCACTTTCCAATTGTTCTTTTTAATAAGTTGTAAAAGGAAGAAAGGAATGGCATGAATGAATACCTTTATAGATGTATAGGCTTCTAAAATGTTTGCAAAGATATGATTAGTGTCTTCAGAGTTATGAAGACAAGTTCTGACTGGATGTTAGTGCTGGCTAAGCATTACATGACTTTATGGTTGTTTCTCTCTTGTGTATTTTAGGGGCCCCCTGGCCCTCGTGGAGATACAGGTCCTCCAGGCCCACAGGGTCCTCCAGGCCCCCAGGGACCCAATGGACTCTCTATTCCGGGAGAACAAGTAAGCACAAAGGCTTTCTGTACTAAATGAGGATAGTGGATTAACACTGAGTTTAACTGGAACATTTTTTACTATATTTTGCCAAACAAATGTTTTCTCAGAGAACTCAACAAGGTTAGTCACTGAGATGACTTCCCATGATGACTATAATTCCAGATATGTAAATAATATATGTAATATGTAACTGTGTAGAGAATATTATTGTTACTTATTTGACCTTTAAAAATTTTTTTTATAAGTAATACATATATCCTTCAACATCCTGGAAGCTTTCAAACTGCTTTCAATCTGTAGCAGCCCTGGAATACTTTTCTAATGCTTATGACCTCAAGGCAAGCTTGCAAGTATTTATCTAGGTCATTACTTCTTTTAAAAAATTTTAAATAAAATGTTTACCTTTTGATCCAAATGCTAATCTGAAATTATCAGGTTTGTTTTACCTTAAGGCTTATATTTTATTTAACTAACTTTTTTTTATATACCGCAAGATAAACAAATACAGTATTGGATAAGAATATAATAACTGCATAGTTCTTAAATTTAATTCTAAATTCGTTTTTAAGAAGCCGTAATAGAGGACAGATATATATTTTTTGGCAGTTAAAAGAAAAAAATGCATATCTGATATAGCTAGAAATAAATGAGACGTTAAGGAAAAAGGCTTTCTTTCAAAAGGGTTGAATGCATCTACTTTTAGCTTCTTATGTACAAAAGAAAACTTTTAGAGGCTTAACCTTTTTTTTACTACTACTGATAGTAAATTAAGTTTTTCGGTTTTAATTAATTCAGCTTGCCTTTGTAATAAGTTTCTTCAAGCATGTAGTTATAAAGACCAAAATTATGTTATTTTCTTAGAACATTTCATTGGATATCTATTAAAATTAGCACCAAATTAAATATATTAAATAAAAAATAGCTTTTTCCCATCAAATTTTATTTCTATGAAAATCTCTTATGTTAAAGGATATTCTTTTAAAGTAGGTATATTATCCCATAATTATATAAAATTATCCCATAACATTACAAGTGGAAATTATAACGACATTTGTAGTTTAAAAAGTGAGCATCAATATAAAAAATGAGTTATTCATCTCCCTTCAAAAATACTCTTCCATTGGATTTATGAAGTGATGGAGATTTCAGAAATGACTCATGTCTTCCTTTTTCACTTAATCTCTGTGAAACGCCTGGGAACTATTTTCCCATTGCTTTCTCCAGGGTCGCCAAGGGATGAAAGGTGATGCTGGAGAGCCAGGACTTCCAGGCCGGGCAGTGAGTTGTTCTTGAAGTTGCCTTTTCTTTCACTTGTCAAGTGTTATTTGAAAGTTACCTTTGAGGTGCCTT
>NW_011889307.1:206036-251036 GCF_000151845.1 Pteropus vampyrus | reverse complement strand
AGTTATATATATATTTTTTCCTCCACAAGAGAGCTTTTATTTCTTTACAACTGTCATATAACATATATATTACTATATATAGTACTATTATTACTATAGTTATATATATAATATTACTATATATAATATTACTATATGTAATATAGTACTATATATCAGAATGCAATACTATTCAGCCTTAAAAAAGAAGGAAAACCTGTAATTTGCAACAACATGAATGAACCTGGAGGACATTATGCTAAGTGAAATAAGCTAAGTACAAAAAGACAAATACCGAATGATCTCACTTATGTATGGAATTTTTAAAAAGTTGAACTCATGAAAGTGGAGAGTAGAATGGTGATTGCCAGGGGTAGAGGGACAGGGACAATGGGGAGATATTGGTCAAGGGTACGAAGTTTCAGTAATACAGGATAATGCAGGATCAATAAGTTCTGGAGATCTAATATATAGCATAGTGACTATAGTCGATAATACTATTGTATAGTTGAAATTTGTTAGTAGAGTAGATCTTAAATGTTCTCAATATACTCAAAAATGATAACTATGTGAGGCGATAGGTACGATTATGATTATGGTGATTACCTTGTAGTGCTAATTATTTTACAATGAATACATGTATCAAAACATTGTCTTCTATACCATAAGTATCAATTATACATCAATAAAATTGGCAAAAAATGTTCTTAGGTTGACTGAAGGAGGATTATTCAGAAATATGATAGTTATCTTAAAAAAAAAAAAAGTGTCCTATATAGCAGTTGGAGAAATCTATATGGAAGAAATGCCATTCATACTGTCCAAACAATACTACCAATACATTTTTGCTTCTTAAGTGGCTCTCAGAAGCAATGTTGATATTATATCAAATGAACTTGAAGCCTGTTTTTTTTTTGTTAAGCAGGCTTAGATCTTCCAGGACACAGTCTGAAATTTTTATCTCTAAGTTTCAGAGAAAAAAAAAATTTTTGGCAGGGAGGGTAGAGTACTTTTAACAATTTTAAGGAAATAATTTAAACTTCCTGTTGTAAAATCAATGGCAGTGTGGATACTTAAGCAGGCAGTGATCCAAATGTTCTTGATTTTTGCTGGAATCCAAGAATATGGATGAAATTATCTCTTATTCTCTGCAGAAAATTAGACAAAAATCTCCTTTGACAGAGGAATGCAACAACCATAAAAAATGATCTGACTCAGAAATCCTAGGCTGGATTTCAGAGACCTGCTTTTGGGATGAATGTTAACTGGTAGCATAGTGACTCATTCCAGGCAGAGGTCATTTGGCACTGTGTGGAGATGGGGCACTGGAGCCAAAGAGCCAGCCTGTGCGAGGTTGTTCTGTGCCCTGGGGACAGAGCTCTTCTTCCCAGTCAGCCCGGCACTGACGAGGGTCAGGTCTGTCCTGTGAGATGAGGAGAGGAGAGATGGGCCACTAAAAAATTAGCTGAAGACTGAGGATTTTCTTTGCTTTGACTGGGGAGAGTGGTTAAGACAGCATTGCTTCTTTTTTTGGGCGGGGAGG
The DNA here is from genome assembly GCF_000151845.1 of Pteropus vampyrus. NCBI lineage: Eukaryota > Metazoa > Chordata > Mammalia > Chiroptera > Pteropodidae > Pteropus > Pteropus vampyrus. The sequence goes on along the minus strand of NW_011889307.1, from coordinate 249,514 downwards.
AGAGAAATTCATGAGGAGTAGAGACATCAGTAGTCCTGCCCTGGCTGTCTGGCTGTTGCTTACAGAATGAGGGAGTTTTCTAATCAGGTGGCTGGCCTTTCTTTCATCTTTTATGAGATCACATGTTTGTCTCAGCAACATTTCTTTTATCCCACTTTGATCCTTCCAGGGCCAGTTTGTGGACATTGACTTTTTAGTAGAAAGGGTTAGTCTTCCATTAGACTTCCTCACACTCTTACAAAAGCAAAAGCTGGCATTTTCATTGAAAGAAATCCTTTCTTTGGAGAAGATTTGTTTGAGCTTTCAAATAGTTATATTTATAACTATCTAATGAATGAGTATAGAAATTAATTATTCAATAAAAGGTATAAGTTAAATTGGAAAGCATTTTTTTCTATATCTGTCTTTATATTGAAAAGTTATCGGCAAACAACAAATTGGATTCAATCCTTCACCGTTCACACTTAGCAACCAGTTTAGTGTCACTTCTTTTCACTTGGTAATTATCTCACTAATCCATAATTAATTTTATTTTTATAATAGGGCTTTACTGGAAAAGATGGTGCAATGGGACCCAGGGGTCCACCTGGACCACCGGTAAGAAGGGAATGGGTTGTCCCCCTATCTCAATATTGCTGGAGAAGAGCCTGTAAACCTGGCTTTTGAGGTGCATTCCATCTATGCTGTAGGGTATGCCATTGAGGTTGCTGTTTGTTTTTATTTTCCTAAATTAAAAAGGGGTAAGGAAAAAGGTGTTTTAAAATACGATCTTTCTTTTTAATCAAGTTATATTTGAAAAATATGAAGACGTCCCTAACGAATTCAGTCTGTAGTTAGTACCTCAGTCTTTCCATCCCCACATTGAGTAGTGAAATGTTATGATTTCACCAGTTACTTCGTAATCCACAATTTTAACAATCTGTCGTCTCTGATATTTGAATTTTAAGAACACTTGTTACTGAATAGCTATCAGTTATTCTGAGGAAGTAAGTTTTACTCAAGTTAATTTTCTAATTAAGATCTTTGGGGCAAATACTGCAGTCAATGATTTTGAAAGTGGCATCTGTATACCTGCATCCAGGTGAGATCACAAATTCTTTGAGGTGATGAATGCTCTTTGTCTTATGGCATGATATGAAGATTCAAGAGCGTATGTTAAAACAATCATTATTTATGTTTATATGTTCTCAGGTAAAGGTGAGTTTAAATGTATAGTAAACTTTCACTCAAGTATTTATTATTGTGCTTACCATTTGCATAATTGATGAAGTAAAGGATTGTTTTAGTAATTTTGGTGATTCCATTTTAGGAAAATTTTAGGTTTTAGAACATAATGTATTGGTTAGTAGATATTATATTCTACAGAAAATATGGCTCAAATGTCTTGAAGCTGTGTTAAAAGAAACAAAGAGAAATTCTTATGGTTTTGATGGGGTGAAGGGTGCTGATATGACAGAAGAAAGTGGAAATATGGAGAATGTACCAAACAAAAGGAAATTTCTAGGCTGAAAGTGCAATTTCCATCAGACAAGGAAAGACTTTGCCACAGTGGTGCTCAAAAACTGGCTACCTTCTTAATTTCTTCCCCAGCCAAAGTTTTCATTCTTGTCTTTTGATGAGTTGTCTGGTTATATAATGGAAATAAACTAAAAAACATCGATTGCTCTCTGCAGATTCACTTTGTAATAAATTTACTGGGACTACAGTCTGTGAATTGTGAAACCGATTATATATATATATATATATATATATATATATATATATATATATATATATATACATATTTTTCAAATGGTTTCAAAATATATTTTAGAATTATACAGTCCTTAAAGATTGAATGGGAATTTTCAAGAGTTTTTTCTTTCATGTTAACTTAAATTTGGTTTTACTCTTCCTTAATATGTGATTATGTGCCGTTTCATTTAAAAGCTAAGAAGCTGGCTATCCTTTGTTAGTTTACTTTAGATGGGATTTTTCTTTCATCATGACATTCCCTTTCCTGACCTGTGTGTTATAGGGAAGCCCAGGCTCTCCAGGAGTCACGGGACCAAGTGGGAAACCAGGAAAGCCAGGAGATCATGGCAGACCAGTAAGTGGACAGCTTGCATGTCTAGAGTCATTTTGCTTTTGGCCACCGGTAGAGAGGAGACTGCTTTGGCATATTTACGTTATCTCTGTTGTAATGTGTTTGAAGCATTTGTTGAAACTATGCTAAACCCATGGATTTAACTTGGTACTAGTTCTAAAGGTTTTCTCTCTGAGTTAGAATATTCTGGGATGAAAACTGTGGTCATAGGGGTTGTGAGCCAAGGCACATATTTTTGCACTGTATAAACACTCAAAGCTGGGTCAGCAGAATGATTCTTTTTATTTAGGAGTGGTGTGCTGCTTAACATAGAAAAATACATGATGATGGTGCATGGTGCTTCTATATGCAGTGTGCAGATATTAACTCTTTGGCAGTATCGTGCAGCCAAGCCACTTGGTCTTTTCTCTTTCCTTGAGGCTACTAAGAACATAGTCTCAGAATGAAAAGCCTTGATCTAATCTGTTTTTTTACTTTTTTATACAGCCCTGCTCATGTTTACATCCAGTTTAACTTTCTTTTACTCAGATATTTTGGTTAAAATAATAGTTGAGATATCTGGTATTTTCAAATTAGTATTTCTAAAACTGAATTTGAAGTTCCTAAAATACCCAGAAGTATTTACAATAACTCTTGGGCTTCGTATTCTTTACAGATTATTCCTTATTTGTATGTTCAAAGCACAAATTTATTTTAAGCAGTATTTTTTTTTTGTTGTCTGAATAGAATTCTGAAATATAAAAATTTATCTTAAAGACAATTAGGTCCAACTATTAGCAGTGACACAAACCTCTCAGCACTGTCCTCTGGACTGAACTTCTCTTTTCTTAGGTATTGTCCAAGTTACATGAACCCAAGTTTTAAAAAAAATTAATGTCAATCAAACTTAGGGTAGAATCTTTATGTGTCATGGCTTCCCTTCTATGTTTACATAAAATTAAGCAAGCAGCATAAAGATTAAAAGACTCCTGATATACTTTATAATCTCTGTGTACCCTAGCACATGACTTTATTACTCTCTTTTGCTTAATGAATCATGGCAGAAACTTCATAAGAGCAGTTAAAAGTACTTGGAACTTTTCTACCTATTCAGAATTCTATTTCATTTTACTATGGCCAAAATAAGGGTCTATGTAAGAATGTTACTGATGAAATTGATGGTTATAGCCAGAAACTTGAAAGAAACTTCTACTTTCTTGACTTGAAATGTGATCTTTAGATACTGGCAATAAAGATAATTTCTACAAACCATATTATATAGAACAATCTCAGAGTTGCAGTAAATTAAAACGAAAACACCCTAAGAACAATCTTGAAGTAGCAGTAAATGTGAAAAAAAAAAAATTCCCTGAAATTTACAAAAGGCTCCCAATCAATAATAACAGTGTTTCTATAAGAATCCAGTACTTTTGGCAAATGGAGAGCCAAACTCCAGTTTTTCCTATGATTATAATTTGGTAACATTTATTTGGACTTTATCGACATCCTTTTCTTGCTTTATCTTTCTTGTTTTTCTAAAGTGGCAAATTGCCTCTCCTTTTCTTCTCTATTCTATCTTTAATTTCTAAAATCCAGACTAGTAGATGAGTGTATAAAGGTCTCAGCAGAGAGCTTGGCTTACTTGTGGTTAGCTTATGACATTAGCTATTATAACTGATTGATACCTTGTACTTACAACACCTGATGTTGTCTAGTAGATGTTTTCAAAAACTGCTTGTGGAATATTTTTATTCATTTACTCAACACCTGTTTGTTTAGTGCCTAAATGTGCTAGTCAGTGTTTTAGGGTCTGGGGATACAACAGTAAACAAGACAAAGTCTTCCTGTCCTGGAGATTCTAGTGGGTTACGGACCAAAAACATGTAAATAAATAATATAGTTTCTGGTGATGATGAATGACATGAAAAAAAAAGAAACAGACTAAGAGGTTAGAGAGTAATTGTGGTGGTGGGGAGATGGCTATTTTAGATACAGGAGTCAGAGCCTGTCTGAGGTGGTGACATTGGAATGAAGTGAAGGAGCAAGCTGTTTGAAGAGTTGTGGGAAGAGGGTTCCAGGCAGTGGGAACAACATGAATAAAAGCCCTGAGTGAAGAATGAGTCTGGCATGTGAAAGAAACAGCAGAGAGGCCCGGGGTACCCAAAGTCAAGGGAATGAAGACGCGGTCAGATAGCTGGGTTGATGATCATGTGGACCACCTAGGCAATGATAAGGAATTCTTCTTCTAAGTGTCATGGGAGTCTCTTGGAGCCCAAAGAGTGTCATGATCTAATTTTCCTTTAAAAAAATATCACTCTGGCTTCTGTGTGGAGAATATACACTAAAAAGGCAAAACAGGAAGGAGGAAGACCAGCTAGGAGGATACTGGAGTAGTTTAGGCAAAAGTTTTGGAGACTGTAAGACCTGTTTTGGTTTGGGATATTATCTGAACACTAGATTTGTCAATAGTTTGGATGTTCTTTCTGTGATAGCAGTTGGCAGTCTGTAAATACATTACTAAAAGACAAAAACTTCTTGCACTATAAGAAAAACTTTTCCAAGATCCTCTCATGGTCAGCGAGAGGCCTGATAAAGTAGGAATAAACATTCTGCACTTGTATTTAGATGTGGGACCACCATTTGGATTGAATTATTTAATAAAGGAGACATATGGTTCCTTTTATATCCAATGCACACACACACACTCAAAAATCATTGGAAGAAGAGATATATGTTTAATTAGGGAATTGACAGAAAGCCCGATGGTTCTTACTAGAATTGAACCAAGATTAACCTCCCGGACAATCTACAATAACCAGCTGAATTACCCAGCCAGGGCAATGTAAAAGAAAGTGTCATGTTACTAAGGGCAATTTTTACCTGTAGTTCAGTTCCAAGCCTATATTGTGAATGCTATCATAAAATGTATGCATAGTATATAACTTCTAAATTATGATCATAAAATTCACATCTCAGTACTCTTTTGGAGGACATGTGCTTCAGAGAGAGGGTGGTGGGAGAGGGAATTAGATTCCTTTTTACAGACAAGCAAAATGTAATATTGCTCTCTTTTGTCATCATGTCAATCATGAATCATTTTAGACCATGTTTATCAGTTTCTGATATATGAAATTCCTATATTTCAGGGTCAATCTGGATTGAAAGGAGAGAAAGGCGATAGAGTATGTATTCCTTAAAACTTGACTTACATTTATTTTGTGTGTTAAACATTCAAGTGTGAAACTGTAGCAATAATGTGCTAATGATTCTTAATGATTTAATTAACAAGGGAGACATCGCTTCCCAGAACATGATGCGGGCAGTTGCAAGACAAGTCTGTGAACAATTGATAAGTGGTAAAATTTCTTTTCTTTTTAAACGTGTGAATGGTTTTTGATTAATTGCAGGAAAATGCAGAGTTTGAGTCATATAGTTTCTAAAATATATGTTTCTATTTCATTTTTGATGATCTCTTATTTTTATGTTATCAGTTTTATAACTGGTAGATAAGGCTAGTGATATTTTAATGATTGTCATTAAGATAAAATAATTACTCAAGATAAAATAAAGCCTGTTATATTTGGTCTGATACAAAATCACATTTTAAAAAGACTTTTCAGTGTAGAATTTTTAGTGATCTTCATCTGGGTATATATGGAAGCAGCAAACATTGGATCTTTTAAGTTACGAACTTTAAGTTATCCCATGACTTTCGGGAAGGAGGCCCGCCAAGATTAACTTGATCATAGAAAGTCTCTTTTGGTGGGGACATTTTATTGCCTCCTTGTGTTTCACAAACTCTTCTCAGTTCATGAGGCCCGTTGCACAACAAAGCTCAGTGCTTCCAAACCAAGTGTGGCCTTGAACTCAGATTTCCCTCTTCCAGAAGTCTTAATCAGTGTTTCCTGAAATGTGGTCCTAGGAACACCTGCATTAAAATCACGTGTGTTGCTTGTTAGATATGAGGGCTCCTGGGCCATAAATCTGGTGAATCATTGTCCTTGGAAACGAGGCCCAGAAATCTGTATTTTTCAACATATCCCACAGGCTATTCCAATTTACATTGATTATCATCGTCTTAGGTGCACACAAGAATGGTATCATTTCTTAATTATAAAAAGGTTCTCTTTTGAGGAACATCATCTGGCAAACCTCAGGGCTTTCTATTAGAGCCGTATTAAACTTGTACAACTCTTTTATGTTTATAGCAATGCTTGTGGCTTACTTGGTCAGTATTTTGTGCAGACAGTTATTTATTAGGGATCATTTTGTCCTTGGTGACTGCAGTGTTTTGTTTTATTTTTTAGGGTTATAATTAGAATGTTTCCTGGAGGGAGAGGAATAGGGATAGATTTCACTAGACACTGAGAGAAACTAGTTTCACCTTCCCTTTTTGTGTTTCTTACTAACAAGTCTTATTTCTATCTGTAGGTCAGATGAACAGATTCAATCAGATGCTGAATCAGATTCCAAATGATTACCACTCCAATCGCAACCAGCCAGGCCCACCAGGCCCCCCAGGCCCCCCAGGTAGTGCGGGAACCAGAGGAGAACCAGGACCTGGGGGGCGACCAGGCTTCCCTGGCACACCAGGGATGCAGGGACCCCCAGGGGAACGAGGTAGGCGTTTCTGGCTGCTGCATAAAGGATGGAATCTGCAAGTGTAAGAGCTGGGGAAGGTTGAAAAGCATGTGGAAGACTGAACTTGGCAAACTAACTAGTCTCATCTGGGCAGCCCCAGAAGAGTCGTGTGTCCACGAACTGGTCTTCTTCAGGTGGCCACAAACCATAGAGCCATAGCTTAGAAAACAAAGATTTTGTTAGGAGATTTCAGTAAAAAAAATGCTATTTTCTGGCTGTTGTTGTTAATGGGAAAAACTGTATCTTGGCAAATTCAAGTCGGGCACTAAAACGTATTAATTGTTGTGACTAACAAGAGTTGGGCAGCAACTGAATGTACTTAAGCAGCCCTACGGTTTTAGATTCACAATGTTTTGGTCCTTTTATTCGGGGCCTGGCACTGGTCTTATGGGTTTCTTTGGCTTTAATTTTATGGTAGATAAGTGTAATTGAAGGAAAAAAAGAAAAATAGGATTATCTGATTCCAGATGTTTCAGGACTCTGGGTATTTGGCTTCTGTCAAAGTAGTAGTTAACATTCGGAGAAAATTTAAGATATTTCTCTAATTCTGATAGTGTGGATGCTGCACTAATAAGGCTACTAAAGATAAGAAACCTTTAAAATGTTTTTCAATGCATTGTAACTATTTGTTCAAGATTTCTGTTCTTAATAACTGTTTCTAAAAAATATATTAGACATGTTTGTTTTCTTCAAACAATTTTTTTTCCCCTGACTTGTAGCCAGATTTGTTTCTTGGCCATGAATCTGGAATTACACAAATGTCTAGAAAGAATTTGGCTTAAAGAGTGAACTTCTGTGAAAAATTACATTCTGCTTTCACTAAGGGAAATGAATTACTTGAATCAAGTATTATCAGTTAAAATGAAAACTACATGTTTCCAGATAACTTACCCCTGTGCTTTATCTTTTTTGTCCTTCCTTAGGTTTGCCAGGAGAGAAAGGCGAAAGGGGTATTGGGTCTCCAGGAGCAAGAGGGCCGCCTGGTCCCCCAGGTAGGTCTACTAGTATATCACATAATAAATGGTGTTAACTATAAAGAGAGCACACAAACCCCCAAGAGATCTAAAACTTCCTTCTCTTAGCTTCAGGCATGCCTACCATCATGGAATATATTTTAGCAAGAAGTTCATCTTGTATGACCTCCTCATTTCTATGTTCTCTTTGCTCAAAAAATGTTTGAATGTGTTCAATTAAGCATTCACTGTAACTTTAATTTACGAGGGTATGAGTTTCAGTGACACAGAGAGTTACTCTTTTCTTTCTTATGAAATTCCTGTTTGTTATGTTTGGCCTCACAGCCTTTAAGAATGGTGTCATTTCTAATTTCTTCCAGTATTCTTCAAGATGTTGCTAGTAGACTGAAAAAAAAAGTATTCTCACTAAAAAGCCTGACATATTGTAAGATTTCACTTACAGTCTCTTTATTGATGTTTTGGAAAGAAAAAGTAGTTACCGAGTTATATATTTCTTTCACTAGACTGAAGTGATATAAAAATTTTTTTTCATTATAATGTCCATGAGATCCTTGCAACCAAGGTCGGCCTTAGTGGTTACTTGTTTACATTTATATTAACCATAGTATCACTTGATTCAGAAATAACATTGCTTACATAGTCTAGAGGTGTAGAGCAGGCAGGCACTTACCTGTTTTCTGGGCAGTCCAATGTGGCTATTATAGCCATTTCCTTCAGGTAGTCTTATCTCCGTGAGAGTGGAAGCAGATCAGAGAACTCATTGATATCTTTGGTTTGGCTTAATTCTTGCTAAGTCAATTTTCTTTGAATGGAATCATGAAAATAGTTGGATTTCTGGCATTTACTTTTGATGAATCACTGGTAAGAAAGTTCCAAACTTTGGTTTATATTGGTGATTTCTTAAGGAAATATTTTCTTACTATACGCTAGTGAATTGTCTAGTCTGGAGGCAGTGGAAATTCCAAAGTGTTGTTGATTGCCTCAGAAGATGTCTTTAACAAGAGGGGAAATATTTGTTTTAATGCCATACTAGGTCCACAAGGAGAATCCAGAACGGGTCCACCAGGGTCCACAGGTTCAAGAGGTCCTCCTGGTCCCCCAGGTCGTCCTGGAAACTCAGGTATCCGAGGACCCCCAGGTCCTCCTGGATACTGTGACTCGTCCCAGTGTGCCAGCATCCCATACAACGGGCAAGGCTATCCAGGTATGTTGTTGCCATTGTAGGAATTAAAGAATCTTTATAGAAACGAAGTTCCCTAGCATTGAAGGAAGGTTGATTTGAGGATTTTTTGAAGATATCAACTCTTGCAGTTGTGTGTTTTGATTAGTAATATTGTTCTCTCTCAAAACATAAAACTATTTCACTGTTTGGAGTTGAATAATTATTTTCTCTCCCTTCCAATATTTCTGCATTTACCAAATCACATCATAAAACTCTCCTTATTTTTCTTGAAAGTTCAAAGAATGCTACCAGTTGACTTTTATTTTATTTTACATTTTTTGCCTAACCTAAAATTTGAGAACAGGGATTTGTTGCATCACTTGTACAATAATAAGAATATATATTTTAAAAAATTGTATTGGGAATCTAATGTGTAGGCAAATTATTTGATAACATGGTGCAGACAATCGAAATAATTCACTATCTTGCTTTGTCCATAGAATTAATATTTATAAAATCTGAGACCTAATTTTTTAAAAGAGTAGTAAAATTCTAGTGTTTCGAATTTTCTTATGTCTGATTTTGGGGAAGGTGGGGACAGGGGAAATATGCTGATCTGGAAATAAGAAAAGAAAGTCATGCTGTGGTCAGCGGTGACCTTTTCATCAGCGCACCCTCAAGCATCTTGCAAGTTTAAAAATGATACTGCTGTTTGATATGGTTGGCTACTAGCATATAGTGCATGAGTAGTTGAATATCTAAATATCTATATATCTATATATTTATGTGACTACTTACATATGACCAAAAGTAATAATGAATCTTAATGTAAATTTCTCATGCAACCCATTCACAAAATTAAAATTTAATGCTTTATAAAATAAATTTAAATTACTTCTGCCTTATGATATGTGTGAATAACTGGAAATATATGGATATATATATATATATACTTTAACCATTACATACTTAGATGGATGTGTATATATATTTTTTGCATAGTAATTCAACTTTTAAAAACTATCATCTTTGACCTGTTTCAGGTTCCGGCTAACAAATTTTCTAAGTCGCCAGTGCTGCTTACAGTTTGAATACATGAAAATCCTGTTTCTGAGATGTTTGCGCACATGCTTATTAGGAAATGAGTCTGTATGGAAATCTCACCACAAATATGGTTAACGAACCGGGTCAACATCATAAAGGAGGGTGGAGACTCTTTATACTAACCTGAATGAGACAAAAGCAGTGGTGTTAGTTTTTAAGCCTGATGCATTTCAATAATAATGTAGAGAAATATTATTAAAAAAAAAAAAAGTTCAAATACACCGCCACGAGGAGCCTCAGTTGTGAAAGAGATGCATAGTAGAACTACTAACCAGCGAAGATCATGCCATTTTGAGAAAAACAATTAACCTGGTTAAAGAGAAATGTCTTATGTAAATAATAAACTAATTGTGGCTTGTAAATGATTTGTATGTGATCCTGTTCACTAAAATCACTTAACAATTCTACAGTAAGCTTCTGCATCAATGCCTGCTGCTTGCTCTATGCTGCAATAACACCGAATGGAATCGCCTCATCTCTTGCTTGTTAGCGATGTGTCTGATTCAGGGCATGTGTCTTATTATTATTATTATTTTTGTACATGTACTCTCATTCTGGGTTTTGTAATTGCAATTTTCAAACCAAAGTTTTATAATCACTTTTTTTTTCTTCCTGTTTCGCTGTAGTCACTGGTGTTCCTCACCCACCAGCTGTAACTCAGTCTGTGGGAGAGAGCCACAGACAAATGTCATGTACTGTATATTACCTGGTTATAGTTGATTTTCACTTTCAGAGTTCAGTTTGTAGGAGCCGACAAAACTTCCCCTCACCTCCTCATCTTTCCCAACTGTTCTTTGAATTGAGGAGTTTGAAGTCATGAACAGTTACTTGAGGATTTGCGAAAATCCTACCTAGGTTCTGCGTTTACAGTTCTTTGGCCCAGTCTCTGACCCTTCCCAGGTATTTGTGCAAATGATTGTATTTACTGCTGGATCTTTGAAGGTTTTTTTTTTAAAAAAAGTGCCATTACATTATTTGAGCATCACCAAATTCTCTCTGCAAACGGAAGGAATCAGACATTGTAATTTATCTATTTATAGTTAGGAGATTAAGACTGGAGTGCCATCACCTCGGGTGATAATTTAGCTTTTGCTGTGTATGTACCTTCCAAATCATGCCATAACTGTAATGTTGAATCGGACAGAGCCGTACGTGCCCGAGGGCGGGGCCTACCTGCCTGAGCGCGAGCCCTTCATCGTGCCGGTGGAGCCCGAGCGGACAGACGAGTACGAGGACTACGGCGCAGACCAGCCTGCGGACGAGCATCCTCCCCACGCGCGCTGGCGGCGCGCCCTGTCCCGCGGCCTGGGGCAGTGAACCTGAGACTGCGCCCAGCGCGGCCAGGCTGGGGGGAGGTGTTGGGATTCTCATTTACAGGTCAGATAGAGCAATGTACGTCTCGTCTGCGATGTTTCTTCCAGCGTTGCTTCATCCAAGAGTACTTTTCTGACTGTTAAGAGAACCTTGTTTCTGCAAGAAGCCTAGCTCGCTGCACGCAATCTGTAGACATCTTTGCCTTAGCCCTTAAAATGCTTGCAAAATACTTTGTTCACAAAAGCTGCAAGGAGAGAACGTGCCTTGTGCCTTTAGTTTGCACAGCGGGCAGCCTCAGTGAAACTCTAAGGTTAAGCAGTAAGTCCTGGAACCCAGAACTACTGTATATTTCGAGAGGACAGTTTATCTTTTCTGATAATTATTTACAACCCAATTACACCACGATTCAAGTAATTTCCCTCCTAAAGCCAAAAAGGAGGGAAAAGTCAACTCCATTGCAATTATTTATCTTCCTCTTCTATCTTCTGTTATATATTATGGCATAGAATGCTCTCATACATCTCCTTTAACAACCACAGACCTTAAACCATGTAGCTGAAATTATTGTATCAACTGGATACAGTTTCATATTGCCTTAAACCTCCTTGTTTTAGACACACTAACATTTATGCCAAATTGCAGATTATTCTGCAGAGATGGAATTGCATGTTTGTGTTGTATATTTAGTATGAACTTTTTTTCAGAATATAATGTTTCTTAGTTATCAAAAGCAGTTGGAAATGTTTGCAAGACTATGAACATAGAATTGCTGCTTTTATATTTTAACTGCAGATTGTGAATTTCACTGCCTTATATTATTTATTTCTGAAACAAAAGAGGCATTTTTCAATAAAACTACTGAAAATTTGACATGAGTGTTTCTTCTTTGGCCTTTTGGACTGTTTAGATGGTTGTCACAACAAACAAGTTTATATCCTTGGATACAGTTACAAATCTTGCTAATATATTAAATTATGCTAAATAACTTTAGATTTTTAATGATATGGTGAAGTCATAGAAAGAGAGTGGTGAGAATCTTTAAAAGCCAAGCTGATTCCAAAGGCTTTATTAGGAATATAGAGGATGTGTGGGTTGGTGGAAAAAACAACTAGGTATCCTAGGAGACCCCAGACAACCAAATAACCTTTAACAAACTACATGATTTCATATGCATTTAATTTCTTAACCTACTAGCATGTTTAATTGCAAAATGGGAAATTCCTTAATGGAAACTTTTACATTTAGTGATACCTTCCTTTTGCACTTTTACGAATGCAAATAACATCATTCTAAATATCAAAGAAAACAATGTAAATGTTGGTTTGAAAGAACCAACATCAGTTGAAGGGAGAGAGGTAGTGGTAGAAAATTTTCCACAGAGCAGAACATGAGTTAAATACTTCCTGGAGACCAAGATCAAAAGGAATATACAACAAGTGAATGTGCTGTGTTCACCAGGTTTCAAGCAGACTGCTAAATTCATTCACCTGTAATTCCCAATACTGCACTTTGAAAGTTAGAAGACACCCCCGAGATAATTCCAGTTCAATTCTTTGCTTTACGCAGGAAGAAACAGACTCAGCTAATTAGTATCAGAACAAGGTAAAAACTCTAGGTCTTGTGATTCTTAACCCTATTTTCTTAACCTCATTTTATCACCAGATATTCTCTCTGCCCCCGCCCCCCCTTCCCGGGAACACCTACTCCTAGACAAGAACTCTCAAACCTCAAAGTTTTATGAATTTATTTTAATTAATTTCTGATTCATTTGGGTTTTGGATGCTCCTTGACGAAGAGCCTCTGTATCAGGAGCACCAAAGGTGGGTTCAGTTCCTCATCACTGATACAGCTGGGTCTCAAGGTCACGTGGATTTGAGGCCCAAAGGAATTCCATCTCTCACTGGCTAGATGTGGGTTAGATCCTTGGTGCTGGCAAGCAATACACTGATAAACTACCTTCTATCTCTGCTGGGACAGGGGATGAAGGGCCAAGGCATTCCTAACTAAGGGATAAGCACAAAATTAAGCAACTGAGATACATGTTGTGATTTTAATTTTCATAGTCTATTTTTTTCTTAATTAAGTTTGCTGAATCTTATGTTAAAATCATTTTTGTGATCCCTGATCCAGTGCAGACTGACAAGTGATAGGGAGAAAAGGCCAGATAGTCTAGGTTTAAAAACTAATGGTAAAATCTCACAAATTGAAACATGTAGGTGCTGGTTTATTTATCCAAACTTTCTTTGGGGAATACAGAACAACTTGAAATACTTTTCTAGCTATTTAAATTTGGGGAATCATTATAAAAAATTTTTTTATAACTTACATTTGAAGCCAGGGTGTTTATCTTTAAGACACTAGCCTGAAGTACCAGCAGTAAGAGGTTGTAGCTTCTGAGGGTTACAGTAAAAAATGTTTTTAAAATTTCAAAATAGCACTTAAATAGGTCCTAATTTCTGAGTAGTTTTTATAGAGTGTTTTGAACAATAGGATTAACAACTAGCAAGTTCAACTGGCAACTGCACATGTATTTTCTCAGATTTGTGAGCATCTGTTTTTGAATCTGTAAAGAATAATGCTGCCTTTGCAGTTGCTTAAATTTATATTTTATTTTTTATACAAATAAAGTCAATGTAATTGTTCCTTAGTATTTGTTATTTATTATATCTGTCACACTATATTTGGCACATAAGATTATTTCTCAGTTGGTTTTAGTCAATTTCTCCACAACAAAAGGTGTTTTGATTATACTATCCTCATGTTGTCTGAGTGCCTTATGAAGAGTAGCCAATTAAACAAAAAATAGCTGGTGAATCTTTTATTTTCAAAGGCAATCTTTTAAAACGCAAATTAATATTGATCCCTAAATCACCTTATACTTGTGGTTAGAAAATGAATTTAGATATGAATGTCTAAGTGAACATTTTTAACCTTTTCACTCTTAGATTCAGACTGCTGAATGCTGTTGGAAAAAAAATCACATGGATTTGCTTTCAGGGAATGACCTATATGCTGGTCACTTACAGACCGTGTCTCCAACACTGATCTTTTGCCTGGTTCCATATCAGTATATACAACTGTGTACCCCTCTTTGAAGTTCCACAAACACCTCAAAATTAACACATCTGGTATTTAGCAGGATTAGATTCAGTTGTGACTGACAAAGTCACAAAATAACAGTGGCTTAAACAAGTAGAAATTTCTTTATTTCTCATGTTTAAGAAGAAAAAGTCCAAGGCTTTTTCAATCTTGCTGTTCTGCTCTCTTTGTGGTTTCTTTGGCTGAGTTAAACTTATGGTCCAAGATGCTAAGTAGAACTCTAGCTATTATGTCCATATTCCCTCTGCAAGAAGGAGGAAAGAGTGATGAAAACTCCTTCTTTTAAGGACATTTCCTGAAAGTTACAAACTTATAACAGCAATTTATATTACATACCATTAGCCAGAACTTAGTCATTTGGCTACATCTAGCTACAAGTGTGAAATGTTATCTTTATTTTGGGTGGCCCTGTGCCAAACTAAAAATCAGCTACTCTATAACTATAGAACAGGGGAAATAAATACTGGGGGTCTACTTAAGGCTTTAGTCTTTGACACAATGTCCAAATCTGAACACATCTCTCCATAGATCAGATTTTCCTCCATTGTACCTACCAACTACCAAGTTCCTTAGGCTAGAAATTTGAGAATCAATGTAAACTCTTCTTCCTTTTACTTCTTACATCTAGTTAATCAAATCTAGCTGACTGAGCTCCTACATATTTCTCATTATCACCCTGTTGTTACTACTCAACTTCAGACTCTCGGGATTTCTTGTCATGGCTATAATAACAGTCTCTAAAATGGTCTCCTTTCCTGTAACTTTGGGCCCCCTCAAATAAGACTTCCATAAAGATGCCAAGGTGATTTACCAAAGATATAAACCTGACCATGCATCTCATGTCCCCTGTTCAACATTCTTCAAGTGGTTTACAGGTTTCTTTGCAAGTCATGACTCTGTCTGTCAATTCCCCATTTCTCTTTTATAACCAACCTTTCCACTGGACCATCTAGAATTCCCACTCCATTCTCAATGAACTTCCTGGAATCCTTAGCCTTTAAAGTGAACAACCCTAGTACCTCCTGG
This sequence comes from Pteropus vampyrus, assembly GCF_000151845.1. Taxonomy (NCBI): domain Eukaryota; kingdom Metazoa; phylum Chordata; class Mammalia; order Chiroptera; family Pteropodidae; genus Pteropus; species Pteropus vampyrus. Next base: position 234,129 of record NW_011889307.1, on the reverse strand, counting down.
CATGTCCCTGAAGACAGTGCAGAGACTGTTTATGCCCCCTAGATGTGGTGGGTAGGAACTTGTCCTCCTCACTCCTCAGCACTGTTTCCAGACCAACAATCCTTCCTTCTACAAAAAGCCTTTGTTGTTTAGGTTCCTATCTAACTCTTCACCACTATCATCTATTTACCTCATGGTCACTCCACCCCATTCAGTAGAGGCTTTAGGACTTTCATCCACTCCAACATCTGCCACATCTGGGTATCTTAACCATCCATGTTGGATAACAAATCTAACATTATCTCAGTTATTTGAACAATCTTATTATCAAAGACTTTTTCTTTTACTCAACTTCAGCTACTCAGCCTCTCCAAGGTCTTGCCTTGGACTTGTATCTAACTCTACTACTTTGAAATCACTAATTTAGACCCTCTACTCTTCTTGGGTTTCTAGCTAACCTCCTCGAGTATCTCCACTGCAACTGTTTTCAGCTTCATTATGACACTCAGTGCAGTGAACCTTCCTTGTTCTTCTCATCCATCAGCTCTGCCTTGTCTTCCTTTCCTTCCTTGTCCAGCTTGGATTCCACTTCTTGGTAACACACCAGTTTATTGAATATCTTTAATGTCAATGAGTGCAAAACTAGTTTTATTCTTCACTAGTCATTACCTAAAGTGATGTTCTCTTGAATATTCTTTTCCTATCCCTTAACATGCCTCAGACAGATCCCACTGCTTTTAGATTATTTGAAGCATGAATATTCCAGTCAAGTCCGGTGCAACTTAAACCACTTGAAAATTTTAATCTCAAATTTGATTTCGTACTTACTTTTCTTTCTTCCTGAAAGTCAGAACTTAGACTTAGGGATGTGTACTGCAGAGGTGGTATATCAGCCGTCTCACTCCAGCTTCTCAGAATCAGGTAGGGAAAGAGGACTAGAGAAAAAGGAGGTGAAGGTTTTTTCCACTTACCATGTGCCACTAGAATCCTCTCTTGAAAGTCAGTGCTTAATGGGTGGCACATGCCCAAATGCTGCTCCTCTTGCTGGGTGCCTGCATATGTTTCTTAGAGAAGCCTGCAGAGGCCCTGACCACTAACTGGTTATTTCCAAAATGACTTCTCCCAACTCCCATTGAGCTTTTGCCCCCATGGACTACTATTTGCTACTCTAATCTTCTCCTCTGACCTAAAATCTTCTTAGGAAGGATTCCAGTAAGATGGCTCAAATCTGGCTACTTTCTAAATGCTCATTGGATCACAGGAGACTCAAGCATCCTTTTCGAGCCAAACGAAAGAAGAAAGTCTGTTCCTGCAAATGTTCTCTTTCATTGTTGCCTTCCATTGAACTTCATGTCCACTTTGTGGCAGAGCTGGAGAGGGAGGAATGCCAACTGGGACTTTTTACCCTTTCTGAGAACCACCAAAGACAAGAAGGATTGATTATTTCTTATTCTGGGCTGTTCTACACCTGTGCTTCTTTTCATGGTACTATCCTACTATTGGAGAAGGATCATCAAGAGTATGTGATTTCTGGTTGACACAAAAGCTGGACCCAGGCAATTGGAGGCCTCCACCTCATCCTTAGAATCTACATTTTGCCCACTATTCCCACACTAAGAGCTGTTTCAAGGACACAGCCTTGAGACAGTAAGAGGTTGTTGAGACCATCTGGACAGTATATGTGACTGAATCCAGTGAAGGCCTGTAGGAATGGTTGGCTCAATGAGTGAGGACCCGGGCACATGGGATGCTAGAAATCTACAGAGGAGCTACGATAAATTTGTAGAGAGTTAGGAATGAGATAGTCCATCTATGCTCCTATCTTTGAAGACCCTCATCAAGCCACATTTACTGAAGAAATAAAAGCCAAAATAATTCAGTTCACCCCTAGTACCTGGTATGGGATGCTGATAACCATGCTGAGCCCAGTCATGGGACAAGACATTTATGATGTTGGGCTGATCATCAAGCTGCTTTTGAGAAGGCGAAAATGCTAGTGAAGTGGGTTAAAGCTCTGGGCATCTCTTAAGCAAGGCTACCATTTGAGTTAGATGTGACTCTGGAAGGTATGGGTTGAGCACTGTGGCAGAGAAACAGTAAGAGAATGTACCCCTAGGATTTTGATCTCTACTCTAAAAGGGAGCAAAATCCCAAAATACCTCCATGGAGCAACAATTCCTAGCAGTGTACACAGGTAGAATCTCTCACAAAGGAACAGCATATCATAGTTAGAACTTCTCTTGCTGTCAAGGGGTGGGTGAGAATATGTTCCATTGACCCACCTTTGTCATGGCTCAAACTCCCACTTCGACCAAGTGGCGTGCCTGTTGGTAAAAGAGGAGCACCCTGTCTACCAGCCCATTGTCTCTAGAAATGCATGTACTACTTGGTCATTAGAGTATGTAAATTATCCAAATGCTCCCGCCTCTATTCTCATAGTGCCCCTGTAGAGAGAGAATGGGGGAAATTCCCACAGATGCCTGCTATACAGATGGGTCTAGCTGGGGCAACCCATCAACATGAACTGCAGTTGCTATTCTTCCCAACACTAACTCCATCTGGATGAAAACAGGAATAAATTGCAGTAGTCAGAGGGCTGAACTCAAGAGATGTTCGACTCATGAGCCCTGCATGTTAAATCTTTACACTGACAGTCGGGCTGTTCTAAAGGAATGAACCCAATGGCTCGGAAAATGAGAAACCAAGAAATGGATGATCATGAATAAGCTCTTGTAAAATCAAAATATGGGAAAAGACATTTTGGTTTGCCTGCCTACAAGAGCTGTAGGCGGTCCTCACTGCCTTCCACATTTGGTTCTTAGGTGCTAACACCTCCTGGTAATCAGGAAGCTGATGCTCCTCCCAGGTATGAGCCCTAGCAACTGACTCTACAAGGCCAGAGGGCAGGGCATAGATATAGTAAATTGGGTGCATGGAAAGAATGGCCTCCCTTGTGCCTGGATGGAATGGCATATTGTTAAGGATGCCAGATTGCCCTTAGAATACAGTGATTTGGTTAATGAAGTAATAGCATGTCCTGTGTGTTCTAAAGGATACCCAAGGCAACTGCCAAAGGAGTCTGGGGCCATCTACCGAAGTTACCCACAAGTGAGAGACTGGCAAATTGGTTATACTAGCCCCCTCTTTTTGAATAGGGCTCTAAATATGCCTTGGTTTGTGTGGACACTGCACCTGGCCTACTCCAAGTTTTCCTCTGTCACATGCAAAGCAGGCTGCTACCATTAGGAGGTTAAAGAAACTGGATGTCATGTACAGATACCCTCATTGAATAGACAGTGATTGGTGGTGGTGGGGGGTCGTATTTCAGAGGTCACGATGCGCAACATTAAATGGAGGGTCCATCTCCTCTATAACTCACAAGCGGCAGGATTGGCAGAAAGGAAGAATGGAATATTAATGCAGCAGATTAAATTGCTAAGGGAAAATCACCTTGGCTGAATGGACTTAAAAACTATCTCAGCTTTAATACACTTGAATGATCAACCAATAGGAACTGTTATCCCATATTCCAGACTGGGGACTCCTGCTGAGACATCTAATACCATAAAAGTATAAAAATCTTGGGGAAACAGCCATTGCCCCAGTTCTCATTGTGGGTCGATGTGCTATGCCACTGAGAACACCATGTCCCATCGTACCTTGCAAAGGCATGGTACCTGCTGGAATTTGCAATGGGTCATCCCACTGGGATGGATGAGTTACTTTGCACCCTTGGGTGAGGGAGGCATTACTGAATCTCCACTGGGATCTGGTCGTCCTGCTGCAAACTGGATCTTCTGAAATGTGCTATGACTGAAAAAGAACAGGTCCCATTGAGAAGGGAAAAGGTGGGAACTCAGGTTAGCATACCCTGCCCCCAGGCTATCTCCTCATACCTGACAGTGCTGCCTCCCCTGCCAACATGGATGGTGTGCACCACCAAATCAAATTTCTAAAGCTGCAGCCACATTAACGTCTGAGGATCAGGCCACAAGTATAATCCTTATAGATGAGGAAGACCTTCCCATACAAGTTTCCACTAAATATCTATTTTTTGTAGTTTAGACTTCTGTTGCTCCCATGGTGTCCAGCCATGAGATAAGCATGTTCTGTTTTCCACTGGTACAATCATTTGGCCAATGTCTTTGTCCCCTTCATTGGCCTGGAGGATGTTCTAGCACATATGAAAACCCTTACTACATTCATCCAATAAGTTTTAAATAATAGCTGACAAAGCCTGTCTTTACAAAACATTGAAATGTCTCTAATGAGGAAACCTATCCTCGAGAATAGGATGGTCTCAGACATTATTATTGCCTCCCAAGGAGGCACCTGTCCCATATTCCAACAAACTGTCTAGTATGTCATCTTTATTAAATCATATGAGGACACAAGTGAACACCCTAAGTGAGCTGACCCCTAACCTAGGGGACTTAACCATTCAATGGCTCGGATCATGAGGCTCTTACTGGAAAAATTGTTACTTATTTTAGGAATTATTATCTTTATCTGTGTTTTCTCTTGTATGTGCCCATATTGTTGCTGTGGCATCTGCCTCCAGTGTAAACAGGCAGTCCCAAATGAGCCACTCTGTGCTAGCGAAACCCCTTGTTGGCCTCTCAGGGCACATTGCAGAAGAGGGGGACAAATATTGTACAAGTGAGTCACCAGGGATAGAATATTGTAGGAAGTCATCAAGAGATCCTGACCACCAACTGACCCGCAAGCTGGACCTGGGCAACTGGAAGCTCCTCACACCCTACCCTGCCCTTGGAAAGTACTTTCTGTCCACCATTCCCACACTAGGAGCGGTTTCAAGAACACAGCCTTGAGAGAGTAAGGGTTGTTGAGACCATTCGGGCTGAGTACATGACTGAACCCAGTTAATGCCTCTATATAAACTTTTAAGATTCTAGAGGGCAGGTGCAGAGATTTACTGTTGTGCAGCTGTCCAAGACAAGCCTCTTAAGTAAGTTCACTTGCTTGTTAAACCTGCCACATCTCAGTCTGAAGTGGTTTGCCTCTTTCTTAGGTCTCTCCTTGCCCTCCATGTACAAGGTCAGTTCCAGATTTCACCCTGGGTACTCCGGAGTTTTCGAAGCAGCTATATATTTGTGAATTCAAGGCATTGTAAGCAACGAAGAGTAGATAATTGGCTAGACTTCAGGAAACATTTCATATTCTCTAAGGTTTGTAACTGTAAAGTAAGAAGATACAGAGGTTGTTCCAAAGTCTCTTTGGGTTACTAATGAAACAAGTCTTGGGTGTTCAGGAAAAGCCACAAAGAAAGGATGTTTTCTTTTATTAAAAACCTTTTGTCCAAGCCACTCCCCCAAGAGTCTACACCTGACAGGATAGCTAGACAATGGAGTTTGTTATAAAATTGCGTTCATTTGTTATAAAATTGAGTTTGTTATAAATTTGTGAGTTCTGATGAGAACTGTTGTCAATTGTTGGACCTTTCGATTGTAGCTAAAGTTACCACAAATAGGATAAACCAAGCAGGTCAAATGGGAAATACCTTCAATCAGAACCTTTCTTAGGGCTGCTAAATCAAAGCAGATGTGAGATATTTATCAGTTTAAATGTCTACTGCTTAGATCCCTCAAAGCAAACACCACTGGAACATGGTGTTTAAGTTCAATTAATTTGTGTGGAGCTCAACTAACAATAATTTACACATTTTTTTCCTTCTGCATACACTTCTAACTTTAGATTTTCTTACAACATGTACTTTGCTTTTCCTCAACCTCTCTTTTCATAGTTTCTCAATTAACAATATTAATTTCAGAACAGAATGCAAAATGTAATTGGTGTGAGGACATATTTAGTTAGATATTAAAAGAACTTCTAATAAAGTTGTAAAATATTTTCTATGGGTATTTTACAGACATGTAAGCTATTTTGTGCCCGGTATGGTGCTAAGTGTCTCCACTTAGGCATTCTTGCAAATATTATTATCTCTATTGTATAGATGAGAAAAAAGTTACAAAAACTTAAACTATTGCCAAAGTTCATACAGCTAGAAAAGAGAGGTTTCCAGTCTGTGCCTTTCTCCTATACTGTGCTGTCCTTACTGCTTCTCTTTGGTAATGCAGGCACAATCCTGTCTTAGCAGTAGCGAAGAATGCAAACCTTGCTCTCAGATAGACCTGGGTTTGGACCTTGGCGCAGGTGCTTTCTAATTGTGATCTAAAAAAGTTTCTTAACCTCTCTGATTGCAAAGTTCTCAAAACTTGAGCTTCATACCTTTCTCTAGAATTGCGGAAAGATTAATGCCAACATTTTTGATGTTTTTGACCATTTAAAAAAATTAATTCAGATAAAAATCCTGTGAAAAGGCATTAGAGACTTCCCCAGCAGTTATTTCAGCTCATGAAAATGTTGTTTCAGGTCACTTCGCAGCTGACGCTTTCTTCCTTTGTCTTCAGTTTTCAAATTTCATTTCAAATTTTAACTCTGTTTCTCCTTTCACATTTTAATAGCTTACAGTCCTTATCTTCTCATTCTTACCAATAGAGTGAGAGAAAATAATTAGGTAAACATGTCGAGCATACCAGTTGCTAAGTAAATGTTCTTTTTCCCTACTCTTGCCATCCAGTAGCTCCAGTAAAGTGGTCTTAATGTAGTGACTGGATTTTTCAATGTTTCTTGGGAGTCATGGTAAAGATTCTTATATAAGACATTAGTAAGTAAGGATCTTTCATCAAGGAATTTAATGTTCTTTTCTTTGGTTTAACCAGATGGAAGAATGAGGAGGAGGAAAATAGAAAGGATGTATGAAACAGAAAAATTCTAGGAATATGTATTTTTAAAACTCTATTGGAATTTGTTAATGAGGATCATTCCACAATTTTTAAAGGTATTGAAATTATGTCTTTCTTAAAGAACATTGGGTTCTTAGGTTGTGGAGCCAAGGGTTATATTTTAAGAATAAAATACTAAGGGAAAGCAGCCTGCCCCCGGGGATTGGCAGTGCAGTAGTGAGAAAGAAAGCCTCTGGAGCCAGAAAGACCTGGATGTGAGTCTGCGCTCTACTCCTTACTGCTGCTTTGGGAAAGTAACTCAATTTCCCTGAGTTTACTTTTTTAATCTATGAAATGAGTATAAGACCTCCGTTGCATTGTTGTATTCAAGATAATGCATGTACAAACAATATAGATATTGATTTTTAATTTTCTGGAAGTCCCTAAAAAGCTAGGATTTTTTTTTTTCTATATTTAATCTTGGGATTATTTCCATGTTCTGTCATTCATTATAATGATTAGTATACCAGCAAACTGTTAGAAAGAGAGTACATACCAGAAAAAAAGTAACTTTTTCCAGTCTTTATAACATGTCTAAATTGTGGCTGATTGGACATTCCTCCTCATTCCTTCAGTTAATCAGCTATTTTGCTGAATTATCTTTGTCATGGCATATTTCTTAGCAGCGAGCGATCTATTGCAAGTTTAGAGGACTATCTACTCTAACAGAATTGAATTGATGTAAAGATTAGATGCCATCATGCTAATAAAGGCATGTGCTCAGGGAGTGATAGCTATTGTAACTAGCAGAAATACCTTATAAGACCTATCAATTCATATAATGGTACCAAGGTATTAATTATATTTACTATCCGAACTGGATGCAGTTCAATTGTTTGTTATGGCTTCATCTTAGGTATTTTGAAAGTTTCCTTAAATTGAGCTAGCCATTAAGTGAATTGTTGACTGAATTATTTCTTGGACTTCTAGTATATCCAACGTGTATGTGTTCTGATCTTCAGATGAAAAAAATACATATCTAGACAATCGCTTTGGCAAATTTAGAGCTTAATAATCTATTTATGAATAAAATTAATTCCTCTTGGCCACCTCCTCAATCACTGAAAACATTCCACTCTTTCAAAACTGGATAAAAAAATAACACTTGTCAACCAGGAATGATAACACTCTTTGATATACCACAGTATGTGGCTGGGTGAGGGGGCACTCAGTTGTCCTGGGACATATGAGCTTCAAATGGATTTTGTTTGGGGTTTTGATTCTTGAGGGTAGGCAGCCATGACTGAGTATTTTCCATGTGAAATCAAAGTGTTCCCAGAACTTGCAGATAGGGAGAAACTTCCTAAAAAATTTGGCCCAACTTCTCATTAAATCTTTGGCCACTAATACACTTAAAACAACTGGGTATTTATATACTAATTCTTCAGTGAAGTCTCATTAAAGAAATCATTAAAATTGAGTCTGATACATTATCCATTCAAAAGATTGGTCATCAATACATTCTTTGAATTGATTTAGGACCAAAAAGAGGAATTGTGAACAAAAAAAAGGGTTCTATGGAAAATAACCTCATAGGGTGATCTGATTATAAATTCCTAACTGGAAAGGTCATGGTGGGTCGTCATGTCCCATGCATATAACTTTTTAGTAAAAGGTTTATCTTTGCCCTGAGCAAGCCTTGTCCATTGTTTCTGAGCATCTTGGTTAATATACCTTTGCAACTACCTCCAAGAGAGCACAAAATCTTGTTTGCTATCCTGTGATTCCCATTCCCTGCCTTGCTTCTCCCACCTCCATGTAATCTTCCTTAAATTTCCTCTTTAATTCAAATGCATAAAGAAAGCTGCAAAACTGTTATTCTCTGGAGCATTTGAGATCTTGCTCCCTAGCATATGTTGTCAGTTTGGCTCAAATAAATACTCATAAAAATTCAAAAAATATTGAGTATGATGATATGAGAAGAGTCATGGAAGATATGAGAAAAAAGTTGGCAGGAAGGGTGGAGGCAGTGTGGGATTTGGTAAGAGGAAATCTTCTTGGAGAAGATTATGCCTGTTAAGCCAAAAAAAAAAAAAGAAAAGAAAAAAAAAGAGAAAAAGTCTTCCTTTTTATCTCTGTCAAAGATGATACTAATTCAAATCTTTTTGTAAAATGTGGCCTCATCTGTCTCACAACATGCTTGAAAACAAATAGGTAGAAAGATTATATTATATATTGTCTTTATTGTGATGGAAAGTGAAGGACTCATTTTATTTCTGATTTTTAATGGGTGGTTAACATTTAATAACTTCATTAAAGTTATTAATAATAGCAAACATTTATTAAGTGCTTTATCATGTGTCACTATAGTGCCAAACATATGATATGTATTAAATTAGTTAATACATGGAAAGAACTTAGATCATTTCCTGACACATAGTAAATGCTCAAAAACATTTTTAGCAATTATTATAAATCTACTGCTGTATATGGTATGTTACATAATAGGTATAGGAACACAAGTTTGAAAAATGAAACAATTTACTCATAGACAGCAGAGCTAGATAATAAAAAATATTGGGATTGGAATTCAGGAGCCTCTCAGAAACAAAGCTCTGAATCATTATGGTATAATCCCCAGTTTATCAAAACTATTTCCTATCGACCTATAAGCTAAATTCATATGAAGTAATAGTAAGAAGAACATGAGCTTATAGACATTAATTTAACCTATACTATTGCTATTCAGTTTTTTTAAGCCAAGATAACATGTATGTTGTAAAGAACAAAAATTTATTCATTAGTGAGATTTAAACTCTCTGGAGGTAAAGCAGATAAGCATAGGCAGGGGATACAAATGTACCAGGAAACTGATAATACGAGTAAAAAAAAAATGTCTCACTAGGCATGAAAAATGTACTTATGTTGTTGTAAGGAAGGATGAGGAGACAGGTTGACATGGGGTCAGCAAAGGCAAGTGGCAGTCTCTGGGAGAGCCAGGAAGTAAACCTGGTAGGATGTAGATTATAACAAGGATTTAAACGGTTTTTACCTTCTACCAATTCTATCTGCATAAAAAAGTTCACTGGTCAATCATATTTACCAAACTCCAGCAAAACAGAAACCCTTGGTTTTTCTTTTGCTTACTTACTTACTCTCTTTCCTCCAGTTGTTTTTGTTTTCCTTCATTCCTTCCTCTTTCAGCTTCTGTGATACATTAATAAAATCTCAGGAAAGCAACTCAATCTGAAAGCTAAACAAATAATGAGAAAACTTTTGAAAACCACAGACCTCACTCTCCTGGAAACTGAGACCCTGGGTGCTAGATCCATCTTGAAGAGATAGAAAACTTTTCTTTAGACTTTCTTCTAGGCTGGGGCTGGTTCATTTCTGGGGATCTAAGAAAGTACCTCTAATACTCACCTCCAAACCTGCTCCCATCAGACTAAAATTCCAGCATTAGGTGCTTCTCTTATAACTCTTGTTGCATAGAGGGGCAGGGTCTTCTGGCCCCTGTAAAAATGGAGCAGAGGAGAGATCCACATCTTAAATGTGGTGTGAGGAGTTTTGTGGATCTTCTCCCCAGTGAAATCACCACAACTAGTGAAAATTATTTAAAAAGCAAATCATTTGAAAATTTCAAAAACTGTCCTAAGGGCATATAGCAAGTAAAGAAACACCTATTTAAGAAAATTTACTACATTTTGATGAGAACAGCAAGAATTTGTGGTACCTTCACTTTCCCTCTCAGCCTCCCTCAGCTGAGCCTGATAGCATCTCAGGCAGGTAGATGTGACCAGCAGAGGGCTTTCTCCTCCCACCCCCGCGGCCCTCCACACGCACACTCCCAATCAAGAACTATGATATCTCCCCGGGAAGATTAGGCAACCGGAATGTCTCATCCCTTCTGAGTTCGTGTTTCAGAAGCGAAATCTCAAGCAAATGAGGCTGAGAGGTAAGGGTGTTCCTTTCTCCCCCAAGAACCCACTCATAAAGTGGAGACCCTACCCCAGACACAGCATGTTGAGAACACTGGGACCCTAAGTGCCTTTACCCCATCTCTCTTGTAGGGTGGAGGTTGCATTCCAAAAGAGGCAAGCCATGAATACTAGAGGCTGTCACCACATTCAGGACCTAAGCAAAGATTTCATTCTAGATTCATGGGCCATTTCTGCTCCCAGCCCCAGAGCAGTAGCTCAGAGATTTTGTCGGATTTTTTTTTTTTTTGGTGGGTGTCAGGGGTCAGGGGGAGTGATGAAATAGAGACAGGCTACAGAAAGAGAGCTCCTAAGTTCTCCCTTTGGAATTTACTTTAAAGGAAAGCAGAGCATAAGGATGCTAGAGCCTAGGGATGCTTTTTGAGACAATGGAGATTTTGGTGGCATGCAATTTAAGAGACTTGTAGCTCTATTAAAGCAACAAGCTAAATCCTAGGCCGGCTAGTTTGCCAGAGAGAACTAGGGAAAGAGGCAGTTAAAAAAAAGCCCTCCTGAGGTCAGAACAAACATGAGAAACTGGTCTCATAAACACCTCTGCAATGGGGTTAGAATTTTATTAAATTAGACTGCAAAGCAATTTATGCTCCAGGACATTAACAGAAACAATAGAGTAATTAGCTGGCAATTAGTAGTGGAGCCCAACAGCTGGTGTGGTACCAACAGAGGCTGACGGGTAAACAGAGATCAGGAAAAAAAAAAGTGAAAAAAAGGTCTAATAAAACAATTGTCATCTTACAGTGACTGTGTACTCTCTTTGAGAAGAAATAGATATCATTAAAATAGTCTAGCTAAGTCACTAAACAAATAACAACAACAAGAAGAAATCTTGGGGAGAAGGGAAAATCAAGATCTGGAAGTACTACAATATATTAGCTGAAAAGGACAATTGTCAACAAGACATAAAAAGAAACAGGAAAATGTGACCCATACACAGGAAAAAGCAAGCAAAGGAAACTGGCTGCGAGAGGTCCAGATGCATGTGAGAATCAGAATTAACAAAAATTTCAAAATAATCATTATAAATATGTTCAAAGAATTAAAGGAAACCATACATAAATTAAAGGAAGATATGATGACAATGTCTCTTCAAATGAAGAATATCAATAAAGAAATAAAATTTGTAAACAAGAACCAAATGGAAATTCAGGAGCTGAAAAGTGTAATAAGTGAAATAAAAATATTATTAGAGGGACTTGACAACAGATTTAAATTGGCAGCAGAAAGAATTAGTGAACTTGAAAAAAATTCAATGAAATGAACAGAGCTTCAGAGAAATATGGAACAACATTCAGTATACCAAATATTTAATATACTCAGGAGAGGAAAGAGAGAAAGTAGCAGAAACAAATATTTGAAATAATAATGACTAAAACTTCCCAAATTTAATGAAAAGCATTAATCCATGCATTCAAGAAATTCAATAAACTCCAAGTAGTATAAATGCAAAGAGATTAACACCAAAACATATTGTTGTCAAATGTTGAAAGCCAAAGACAAAAATGAAACTTTGAAAGCAGCTAGATAACATGACTCATCATGTACAAGGGACCCCAATAAGATTAATTGAAGATTTCTCATCAGAAACAATGACGTCCAGATAGTAGTAGAATGACATATTCAAAATATCGAAAGAAAAAGAATTCTGTCAAACAAGAATCTTATATACAGCAAAACTATTTTTTAAATATAAAGGTGAAATGAAAAACATTTCAAGATAAACAAAAACTGAAAGAATTCATGGTTAGCAGATCTACCAATGCTAAAAGAAGTTCTTCAGGGTAAAATAAGTATTCCCAGACAGTAATTCAAATCTTCATGAAAAAATAAAAAAAATTAGTAACAGTAATTATATAATTATAAATATAGTCAATAATTATATAATTATAAATGTAATTATATAACTATAAATTATAATTATGTAAATATAAAAGTACAAAGAATTTAATTTATAATTATAAATTATAATTATGTAATTATAAAAGAGAGTACAAATGAGAAGAAATGCATATTCCTTTTTCTTTTAACTGATTTGAAAAGCAACTGTATAATAACAATATGTATACATTGTATTGTTGGGCCTATAACATATAGAAATATAATATATTTAACAATAACAAAGTTTGTAGATGGAGCAAAGCTGTATTCAAGTAAGTAAATTACATCAAATTTTAACTTGAATCCAGTAGAACAAATAAGGAGAACCAAAAATGGTAAATAAGAAGGTTTATATGTTATTCCACAAATACATAATTGCTCTTCTGTCTTCCCTCAGTTTCTTTAAGAGACATAAAATTATATAAAGTGATAATTTATAACAATGAACTGTCTTTTTGTTTTATATATATGAAGAAAGAGGGAATATATATATACATATATATATGAATAATAGAGCTATATATATCTCACTGAAATTATCCATATCTCATTAAAATTAAGCTATTATAAATATGAAATAGATTCTGATAAGTGAAGATGTATATGGTAAGTCCTAGAGTAACCTCAAAAATATAGTGAAAAAATCATAGGAGAAATTAAAATATTGCATTAGAAAATATACACTTAATGTAAAAGGAAGCAGTAAAGGGAGAAATAGAGGAGCAAAAAAGACATGAGACGTAACAGAAAACAAAAAGTCAAATAGCAGGTGTAAATTCAATGATATTGAAATAATATTAAATGTGAGTGACTAGAACAATACAATCAAGTCTGAAATTGTCAGACTGGATAAAAAAAAAAACAAGATCCAACTATAGACTGTCTATATGAGACACACTTTAGATTAAAAGACATCAGAAGAAAAACAAAACGCTATAGACCAATATTTTTTGTAAATGTAGAAACTAAAACCTTTAACAAAATACTAGCAAACCAAATTCAGTAGCGTATAAAAGGAATGATACACATTATGACCAAGTGGGATTTATCTCAGGAATACAGGGATTGTTTAACAGTTGAAAATCAATTAATGTAATATACCACATCAATAGAACAAAGAACCAAAAACCACACAGTCACCTCCATATACTCAGAAAAAAACATTTAACAAAACCCAATGCTACTTCAGGATAAAAATATTCAACAAACTTGAAATAGAAGCTAATTTTCTCAGTCTGATAAAGGAATCTACAAAAAAACTGACAGCAAAAATCAAACTTAATGGTGGTAGACTGAGTGCTTTTTCTTTAAGATCAGGAAAAGATAAAGATGATCACTCTTGCCATTTTTACTCACATTACCCTAGAAATTAGGCAAGAAAAAGAAATGAAAGATTTATTTATTGGCAGATGATATAATGTTATGTATAGAAAATCTTAAAGAATCCACTAAAAACTTGTTCATCTCATTTATGGAACTGATAAACACGATGAGCATTTGCAAGATACAGGATCAATATACACAAATCAATTGAATTTCTCTATACTAGCAATGAACAACCAGATAACTAAATTGAGAAAAATTCCATTTACAAAGGCATCAAAAAGAATAAAATAAGAATAAATTTAACAAAAGAAATACAACAGTTATACTCTGAAAACAACAACAAAAAATGTTGAGAGAAAATAGAGGTTCTAATTAAGTAGAGATACTGTCCACATTCCTGGATTTAAAAACCTTACATTGTAAAGACGACAATATTTCTTGGATTGGTCTACAGATTAAACACAGTCTTTATCAAAATCCCATCTGGATTATTTTGCAGAAATGTTTCTAAAATTCATATGGCTGTTTGAGGAAGCTAGAATAGCTAAAACAATCTTGAAAAAGAATACAAAGTTGGAGGACCCAAACTTCCTGATTTCAAAACTTACTGCAAAGCTTCAATACTTAAGACAGTGTGGTACAGGCATAAAGATATACATATAGAACAATGAAATGAAATAGAGAATTCATAAATAAACCCTTACATTTATGTTGATTTGATTTTTGACAAGGGTATTCAGACAATTCAATGGGGGAAAGAATAGTCTTTTCAATAAATGACACTAGGACTCCTGGACATTCATATGCAAAAGAATAAAATAGTCTCTCCTTGCACCATATACACAAATTAACTCAAAATAGATTATTGGTCTAAATGTAAGAGGTAAAATTATAAACCTATTAGAAATAAATGTAGGAGTAAATTTCTGTTACCTTGCTTTAGGCGAAAACTTGTTGGATGTGAGACAAGCAACAAAATAAAAAGTAGATAAATTAAAGTTCATCAAAATTCAAAACTTTTGTGCTTTAAAAGATACCATCAAGAAAGTGAAAAGATGACCCATTGTATTGGAGAAAATATTTGCAAGGGTGTATCAATACCTAGTAATAAAAAGATATATAACAAATTAAAAAATGAGCATCTGATCTCAATGGACATTACTTCAAAGAAGGTATAAAAATATCCAATAAGCATAGGAAACAGTGCTCAATATCATTATTCATCAGGGCAATGCAAATCAAAACCACAATGGGATACCACTTTACATCCGTTAAGATGGTTATAATCAAAAAGAGATAAGTGTTAGCAAGGATGTGGAGAAATTGGAACCATCAGATGCTGGATGAAGACAATGTAAAACTGTACAATTTCTTTGGAAACATACCCCAAAATACATCATACCATACATGAATTTAGTATTACTAAATATAGTAAAAACCACTGAACTGTTAACTTTAAACGTGTGGATTATGTCTCGGTAAAGCTATTCTATTCTATTTTTTTTTAAAGGAAGCCAGCATCTGGATATGGTTGAGGTACAGAGGGATCCCAGAATTCTTGGGTGGGAAAGGAAAAGTAAGGCAGAGCTGAGTGGAGGTGATAAACTCAGGGAACTTGATGTCAAAACTTTTTCTTTTGGAGATCAACCTCAGTCTCCATAGGTACTTGGCTTGCCTCTTGCATGTCTGACTTAGAATATCACTTATATTCAAGTCGTGTGTGTGTGTGTGTGTGTGTGTGTGTGTGTGTGTGTGTGTGTGTGTGCGCGCGCGTAGGGTCGATAACACTTTAAGTTGTTATCAATGATCTATATTTCAGGGCAAATGAAGTTTGGAACAAGGTTTGATTAGGGAAATGGGGGAAGAACCTATGAAGGTATTAGATACTGTGAAATGAAGGAAAATAGAATTATAAAGGGCTGAGAAAAGAAATGTAAAAACCAGAAACCTGCCTAGTTAAGATCACAGTTCAACATAAACCTCTCCTTTGGTCCTCACATTTTTATGGACATGAATTCCACAGGTAAAGGTTCCCACTATATGGGTCAGACTGGCCAAATAAGTATCTGTCCCACTTTTATGAAGACTCTTGGGGCCAAAAGCTGTACCAGTATATGTGTGTGACAGGCCCAGTCTAGATCAAATCATGAAAGCCCAAGAGACTTTTTTGTCTGAGATGCCGGCAATACTTACAGGAGAAAATTAGACCATGAACATATAATCTAGATATCTTCGGCTTGAGTGTTCTCTACCTGTGTGGCCTAAGGACGATAGGTTAGTAATTCCTGATTATTGAAGGTAGCATTTTCCCTGGGGAGGAGTGAAGATTATTTCAGAATTTGAAGGATGGGAGTGTGTGGCTATTTGATAATTCAAGCTCAATATACTTATGCTGTTAGTAACTGAAATTACAGACAATGAAGCTTTGAATCCTTTTGGTTGGTGGAAGTATGCAGGAGATCAAATGCTAAAGCACCGTTAGAGACATGGGATAGAAAGTGCTGATAAAAGTGCTGTAGCCCAATGGGATATAAAGACATCAGTAACAAAGGATATTTTTCTTTGATGAGATACGAGGGCACTTTCAGTCCTCGGAGCAGTGGAGCTAGGGCTGCATTTGAATCAGTGACTATGATCACCAAGGAAAAGAGTTAGGTCACCAATCGGGATGTCTTGCATTGATCGCACGTTCAGACCTCTCGTCAGCTTTTTCCACGGAGCCTCTCATGAGAAAGAACGTTAGAAATTCTCATGGGGTCTACGTAGACTCTCCTGGGGAGGCTCATACAACACTTTAGAAAGCACAAGCCTTAGTAACATGAATTTCCTGATGCTGGATGATTGGTTGGCCAGAAAACAAAAGAATCTTGTAGTTTTTAGGAGTATTTGAGGTCATAGGCTCTTTTTATAAGTAAGATTATACAAGGATGAAATTTCAAGTTAAGTTTTAAGCTGACTCCTTTAAATGGGAATAATTCATTAATTCACAATTATGTCTAAATAAAATGTGCCAGTTATTCTCATTTTTTCTGCCCTCCAGCCTTAACCCCTAGGTCTAGTCTTACTCTTGGCCTCTGGAAACTGATCCTTTAGGAAGAAATTACTTGGAATCTTCTACTGGCTGGCTTTGGAATGGGTTTAGGCAATGAGCAGCACCAGCTAGAGATCAGAGGGAAGAGAATACAATTCTTTTCAATGTCTCATCTCTGGCAGTAGCCTCTTCCTTCAACACTATATCTCTTACTGGGTGTCTTCTTCTCCTGAGCTCAACTCTCACTGAACTCTGACAATAGCATCTGACATTTTCTTCCTGAATGCCTTTCCATTAGCAAGTTCCCACTGATAGTTTCTGGATGCTTTACCATTCTTAGTTTCTTTTTTCTTAACTTGCTCATACCTTTGTAAATCATCTCTTTATTAAAACCTTGTCATTTGCACTCTTCGGGAGAAATTTCTTTTCTTCCGTGACTCTGATTGACATACAGGGGACAAGATTTAAGAAAAAACTGGATTGAAATTAGAACTGGATTGGCCACTAACTGATTCAGTGGTCTTTGGGGAAAATGCTTTATCTTTTACAAGCCTCTATTTCATCTCCTATAACAAGGACAGGAAATTATCTTCTGACTCTAAACCAAACATAGCATAAAAAGCTGAAAGTAAAAGTGGAAGGTTGGTTTGGATGATAAGCCTCACCATTTTTAGATAGTGGAAACAGATACAAGTACAAACAAGTTGAATTGGAAACCATCTCAGGCATTGTGGAGAAATTTTACCTTTGTAAGAGAAGAATATTAAGAGAAAATTCTGTCTCAAGCCATACATAATCAAAGACTGGATTTCATCTGGATAAAAGGAGAACTGATGCAATGGCACAGGAAACTGGAGAGAACTGGAATTGTAAGGAGTTCGTGTGAGAGAAGGCAGCCGTTTCCTTTTTTTCCAAATGCTATAAGTAAGGAGAGCAAAGTCACTGAAGAGATAGCAGTGGATTGCCATCATTGATTAACAACATGTGATGAGAGTTGCAGCCTGAGAATCCTGGTGTCCCTGTGGACTCTAGATTTAGAATGCTTTAGGTACACTTCTAGGTCAATGTCCTCATTCAGTTCTTCGATCTGAAAGAGAAAGCAGCAGGTTGGATTAGATGACAAGGCTTGCCATTTTTGCTACTCCTAATGAAAACTTTTTTTTATAACTTACTTTTCCCATTCCCAATTCTCTGAAAGCATAGAAAAGGATGGTTTAAAAACAACTTTTACTTTTTAAAAATAAAAAAGTAGATAAATTTTCAATTAAACCAGATTTATTCATTCGGCTTACACAGTACTACTTTCCTGGAGAACTCTAATATGCTGTTAGAACTTTTTCAGAAAGGTAGCTACTAAAATGTCAAATGTAGGGCTAAATAAGAGAGTATAGAGGGAAAGTAAGCAGAGAAAAACAAACAAAGAAATTGGTGGAGAGGAGAAAAAAACTTAGAAAGAGACGCAGAGAGACTGAGAGCTAAATTTTGCTTAGCAATAGAAAAAGAAATGATGGCTATAATATGTTATCTTATTGACTAAATGTACAAGAGAAGAAAATAATCTCAGTGAAATTTGGAAGAATTTTTATTAAATATTTAATTTTGAAGTAAAATCTCTAAAAGAAATGCAGAAGATGGTGATTCACAAAAATATAACATTCACATAAATATTAGATGAACACATTTATGAGAAGGCTCAAGGACAGTTATCTAACATAATTTGGTACATTTTCAAAATATAAATAAGTGAATAGTACTCACCACTTGATTTTCTTCATTGTTTTCAGTCATCATGAGAAAGGAAAAAAAGTCAATTGAGATGAATGTAGTCATTCTCATTAAAAGTGAGAATAATTATTTTATTGATGTCTGTGTTTAGAATAGCTTCTCTAGGTGTAAGAATCCTTCGGCTTCCAAAGCTAAGGAACACTCTCTATTACTCTAATGTTATATAGATTCCTTTTTTGAAGTTCTTCCAGCTTTCATCAGCGATGTTTGATTTTATTTGGGGTATGTTTTTCCCAGCCAGAATCATCTGTACATTAAAGTTCCAAGGAATCCTTACTTCAAGAGCAGCTTGAATCAATTCGGCTTTGGCACATCAAGACCTAAATGTCTCATTCTATTAGTATGTCATCTTTTGGCATGTATACTTTATTCATGGTACTTAATTCTGTGTTGATCTTCTTTTTTCCTTGTTGCCATAACTCAGGTTCCCTTTTTCCAAAAACACCAAGAAATTACCTTGGGAAAACCAACAGAAGGCTTAATTTTTAGTGTGTAGCCGTAAAAATCTAGAGATGTAAGGAAGAAAACTATATGAGAAGAGCTCAAAAGAAAAGATTGGTGAACCAGTTCTATGACTTACAATGAATATTATTAAACTATTATTATTATTATTAAAGTTTTATTCTCTTTTGATATTTATCATAGATTAGAAGAAACTTTTAGTGGTTCTTTATCTTCATAAAATGGTAGAATAAATAGCTTTATTAAACTTTAAGCTATAAATAATTTCTGGTTATTCTGGTGTTGTAGCTATCTTTATAGAAATGATATGGAGAAGTCATGAGAGTTGATTTGAAATGAACTTCTTGTATAACCAGTGCCTCAGAAACTTAAATTATAGTTTCCAAAGACCTTTAAAATGGGAGCTCTAATTATAATTTTCAAATAGCTTTTTACTTAAAAAATTGATGACACCCATTGATAGCGATAAGTCCTTTAGTATTTTAGCTGTAAAAGAGCAAAAGTAGTCAACAATAGATGCTTCAAATATATAGTCCATATTAGACTATATATTATACATAATATAGTCCAATATGCAGTTAACTGAAAATCAAACTGTACCCATCTTATATCTGAGGTTGAGTATGTCTTTTGATGTTTCATTAGTGTTATTCTTTTTTAAAAATACCTTTTAAATTTTTTAATTATAGTTGATGTATAATATTATATTAGTTTTAGTATTACGACTTAGTTATTAGACATTTATATACCTTACAAAGTGATTGCCCTGATAAATCTAGTACCAATGTGACACCATACATAGTTATTACAATATTATTGACTATATTCCTTGTTATACTTTACATCCCCATCACTATTTTGTAACTACTAATTTGTACTTCTTAATCCCTTCACTTTTTACACACACACTCCAACTCCCCTCCCATCTGGCAACATCATGAGTTTGTTTCTGTTTTGTTTGTTTGTTTGTTTTGTCCTTTCGATTCCATATATAAGTGAAATAATGTAGTATTTGTCTTTCTCTGTCTGAGAGAAGGCAAGCACAGCATTTACCTGCCCTGCCATCTTGACCAGAAATCTAATTAGTGTTATTCTTTTTTCCATTAGAATTCTAATGATTTATCAATTCAAAGTAGATTACCAATGATAGAGTTTAGGCTTTCCTAAAAGAAACCAAATGTAAAACTTAAGATGAAACTCAGGCTCATTTTGTGGATGGCAAGAGGTACCAAAGAGGCACTACCTTTGGGATTTTACTATTTTCTCAGATAAGAATGTTGCAATGTAACTAAGTGATTTTAGTTTCCAAAAGGAAAAGCATTGATGGCAAAAGGAAACACTTGTAAAAAGGTATGAAGAAACATGAGATGGGAGAAGGGGTGACTCACATGCACAAGACTGGGTCTGGAGAGGAAAACAGAAACCAGATGGTAGAGAAAGGTCTTGCAGTAAAGCTGAGAAACTCGACATTTATCTTGAGGATGAGAGTGGAGGTGACGGGGAGAGGGGGAGGAGATACTTACTTCGTGTGACATGATCGGAAGTGCCGGTTTATTTAATCCAGGATTTTCCCTGGCACAGCTGGGTCTCACGATCACTCTGGAGTTCTTCCTTCCAGTCACTGGCTGGGAAATAGAGAGGAAGCCATAAGCCAGTGGAGAGAGAATGGGACTGGTGGTACCAGGTTATTCAAGATTTCTTTTTTGCCTGGGGGATGACTCCTTAGCTGAGTTCAAAGAGCAAAAATAAACCTCTTTCTAAAATCTTTTGTTAGGTGACCTATCGATGTATTTGTTTCTGCAGAGTCAGTAGACCAGAGAGTAATAGCTCTTCCTCATCGTGCATCTGTTTTTGCCCTTTGCTGCATTTAAGACACATTTGATTATCCTAGCCAATTCTGACTAAATGGAAACTCAAATATTACAGATCCCCAAAGAGGTATTACATTGTGATTAAGGGACTTTTCTTCACTTGTTCCTCATTCTCGTTTTTCATTGGGATTATGTAGATGGAGATTTAGGACTCTCTTGAGCATGCAGCTGTGCTCACTGTTTAAATGGGCAACCAGTCTTACCCTCAAGGAAGGAAGAGTGAGAAAAGAGAACACAAGAAGATTCAGTTCCTGCCCCAGGCACAGTATGTCCTCATTTGAGAATGCATCAAGATTTCCAAACTGGATTATTGTCCTAGTGATGGATATTTTTAGATTATACTGAAAAATCAGAGCAGTTATCTGAAAAACAGTAAAAAAAAAAAGAGCTTCTTAATTTACATGAATAGAAACCCACATTAGAGATGTGTTATTATTAAAACACATAGTAGGTACTCAAATATTTTTTGAATAAATGATTGAGCAAGTATCCTCCTGGGAATTGAATGACATCTTATAGACATACGATGTTCTAGTGTAAAGACTAAACTACCTGGACATGTCTCTTTGTGGAATTTTCACAGTTTTGGCCAGGTTTT
This sequence comes from Pteropus vampyrus, assembly GCF_000151845.1. Classification (NCBI taxonomy): domain Eukaryota; kingdom Metazoa; phylum Chordata; class Mammalia; order Chiroptera; family Pteropodidae; genus Pteropus; species Pteropus vampyrus. The sequence continues at coordinate 212,458 of NW_011889307.1, read as the reverse complement.
GTTTTGCTTTGCCTGCTTCTGTTTGCTTGATAGCGAGGATTTGCAATCTGAGGCTTTCCAAATGCAATCTACCAATCTTGAGCCTTTTATTTTGACAGAGCACACTTAAAATATGTTTCTTATTATTAGTTTATTCAGAGGCAGTCTGTCAGCCTTTTTTGGTAAACCCATGAAGTAAGACACCCCCTGCCATTCACAAGGTCTTAGTTTATAGCACAGGATAATTTCTTAGAACATCATTTGTTGCACAGCTCAAATAGTAGCCAATTAGCTATCTAACCCTTTATTTGAATAAAAATCCAGAGTTCTCAAATGTGACACAATTTATGAATTCCTTTTTGTTGGCCTGTAAATATATTTAAGGTTCCCCCTTAAAAAATCATGCCTTTATACACTTTATATACACTTTACGTCTTTCCTTCCTTTCACTGCCAAATGTCTTGAAAAATGAGTCTTTGCCAGCTGCTTCCATCTCTCACCATCACCTTAAGACATAATTCCATGGAATATAACCTGCATCTCCATGACTGCTGAAGTGGCCCTTAAGAGGTCACTAATAATTGCTGTTTACAAAGACTTCTGTCTTTTCATACTATTCCTTTTCAGGTTTGCTGCACAAAATACTTTTAGCCTTCCTCTTTTTCTTAAAACTCTTCCCTTATTTCTTGTGCATTAGCAGGTTCTATTTCCGTTATTTGAATGGTGCTCTCTCTTATCTGATGGTTCCACTCCCTATTGCTTGCTAAATATGTGAGAACCTGCAAGGTTTTCTTCCCTGCCCTGCTACTATTCTTCCTTCTTCTGGTTCTAGCACCTCAGTTTTCCTTAAGAGAATCAGCTTCCAAGTCATTCTTGGCTCGTGTAGTCCCAGAGGGACTAACCCAGTTCCCTGGTTCCAGGGCTCAGTACCTGGCCCCAGCCTCTACAAACAGCATATTCCATCTCATTTCTCTGCTCCCTTGCTACCATAGTGATTGGCTGAGGAATGGTTGTATGACCTAAATTGAGCCAATCAGCGTCAGCCCTGGAATATTTGCTACAATTATTGGGAAGGAAAGGGTTTTATCTTTGGCAATGTTGACCTCTTAAAATAAAAGTCTAGAGTTGGAAGTGACAATTTTACTTTCACAAAAAGAAATGAGGTAGACATTCACCTAGGAAGAAGGAGGGGAGGATGGGTTGTCAGAATCTGAGCAAGGTAAAGAGGGCATCTGTGCAGGGAGGCAGGGGCAGCAGCGATGTGCTGCAGGTTGCCCGGGCCAAAGCAAATGAGTGTATACTCAGGGCCACAGTGACTCAGAGAGGTGTTTGAGCCAAATGGTGAAGTTTAAGTATGTATTCCTTTTGTTTCAACAGAATTTATTTAATTGCATGTTCATATAATTTAAATTTTAATAATTTCAACAACTGATTCACAAAGTTCCTGAAGATTTTAACGATTGACTCCAGCACATTAATCCTCTAGTTTGAATATATATTGATGTTTTTTGGCTGAATTAATTATGACTATGATCGCTGCCAAATGGTAATTTTTAGTAATTTAACTATTCCTTCTCCACTTATTAGTTGACCTTCTAACCCTAAAGAACAGATTGTTTTCTCGTTTGTTTATTTAAAATGTGGACTCACTGATACCTATTTTTATTCAATAGATTATAATCCATTAATATTATAATTTATTTTGATGCTCGAATTGTCCACAATTGGCCAGTGGGAGGTCCTTCGAGACCTTAAGTTGTCCCAATAAATTTTTCAGGACTTCTTTTTAGAATTTTTAGTTGCCTTTTGGTGCAAGATAATTCTCTGTATGTTGACATTTTGTCTCAATTCCTGTGTAGATAACAATTCTTTTATTGACATTGCCACCTGCAACACGGATGCCTTCCTCATTTCACTTGGGACTCTGCAGCTCACTCTGAATCGACACTTTCTTTGTCTGCTTAGGCTGCTGCCTCTGGCCCCATGCATAATGCCCCCTCACCCTGCTTTGACTCTGGCATCCACCCCATCTCACCTCCCACTGCATGGACTTACTTGGTCACTACGTATTTTATGCTTTTATGTATTGCTCAATGCAACTTTGTTGTTCTGTTGAGGAATTTTGCATCTATGTCAGGAGTTGGCACACTTTGTAAAGGGCTATATTGTTGGCTTGTGGACTACACATTTTCTGTTGCATCTGCAACTGTTAAACAAAATGAATAGATGTGGTTGTGTTCTAATAAAACTTATTTACAGACGGCTGGCCCACAGATTGTAGTTTTCTGACCTTTGGTCTATGTTTATTAGGTCCATAATTTTGGTCCACAGTTTTCTTGCAAAGTCTTTGTCTATTTTGGTATCAAGACAATGCCAGATTCATAAAATAAGTTAAGAAGTGTTAACTCTTATTTTTTGGAAGAGATTGTGCAGAATCGGTGCTATTTCTTTCTTAAATGTTTGGTAGAATTTCACCAGTGAAACCATCTGGGCTTGAGGTTCTCCATTAGCTTACTCTCCTTTGCAAACTGGGCTCTGGAGACGAGGAGCTCATCTCATATTAGGCAGGAGGGGTGGTTGGTGAAACCTCCATAGTAAATCCTTCTCTAGTTTTTTTTTTTTTGTACCAAGTAACTACCCAAAGAGAATTTTTTTCTTTTTTTTCATATAGTGTAAATTTTTCTCTGAAATTCTGAGATGAAAGTTTAATTGGTTTAGTACAAGAAATAAGCCTTTTTATTTTTCTAAATTAAAAAGAAAATGTAGGAAAGGTATTAAACTATCTGTCTCATTTCTACCTATGTACCTATCATCTATCTATCATTTATCTATCTATCATCTATCTATCTATCTATCTATCTATCTATCTATCTATCTATCTATCTATCTATCTATCTATCATCTATCTATCTATCATCTATGATGTTGAAAACCCTACCAAACAGACATATAAAAGTTATTCTGGCATACTTTTCATTATAGAGGTATTAATGTATATGACACTCTTATGTTAACATCTGAACTTACCATATGTTAAAATCATATAGTAACATCACATCTCATAGTCACTAGTCCTGGATGTCAATTGAGATTACTCTTGAAATATTTCAATGAGAGGAAAGGAAATCCAGGCCTCTCGTACAGTACTGATAGTCTGCCATAGCATACACAGAAAAATGAACCTTTCTTGACACGTGGAATGATTACTGGCCCAAATAGAGACCATCGCAATACTCTTACCTGCATGTAGCCAACAATGCATATTTGACCTGCTGGAAACAAGTAATGCTTAAAATATGTGCACATGGCCTGGAATAGTCTTAAGAACATTCATCTTTCTTACTTTCTGTTTCTTCTCAGTTAACTTCTTCTTTAGGTGAGGTGCTATAATGAAAGCAGCTTAGGACATGGGGTTATAGGTTTATGCTGACCCTGTGGATATGTATGCTTGTAGTATATTTGAGTCTTACAAACAGATTAGAAGAAGCCAAGTCTAAAATTAATGATCAGCGAATGAATCCCTGTCCTCTGACCTCAGTGCCAAAGGCATGTTTGCACAGTTCGGTTTGTGATCTGAATGAGATGTTTCTGTTCTTTGGATTATGCCAAAAGATACTGTGTGCTTCCTTAGTTTTTAAACCATTATTAGCTTAACCTACTACAGGCACTGAGTTGTAAGACAGATGCTGTACTGGGTGTCTTACTTTTGTCCCTTCAGAGTCACTCTCCTTCATTTTCCACCCTACTCTTTGGCAAGCAGGCTGACTGACCTTTGAGACTAAAAAGACTATTACATCAATAGTATCCTTTGCTCTCTGGCTATGAGTTATATTTGGCCAGTGGGGAGGCTCTCCTCCTTGTGGGTTCTCAATTGGTTGATTATGTCTCTCAGTTGAGGGTCGCAGCTCCTATAAGATGGTCTTCTCCCCACAGCTGTCTCTTGGTAGCCGCTGCCTCTCCTTCTCTCTTCAGGCATGAGAGTGGAACTAGAATGACTATCCCTGAGCCCCCTGTGGTTTCCCTACACCCCACCCACATCTCTGTAAATAGTCCTTTCTTAAAATCTCATATTTTCTTTATTTGCACATATCATCTTTTCCTTGGTTTCCAGGCTGATACGGAAGGATCATTCCAACAAGTTTCTTTTTAATCTTTCTTTATCTCTCTGATTCCTTGCTATAATACTTCTTAGGTTGGTTTTCATAAATTGAAATCAATTAATCAGATAATTCCTGTGAGCAATAAAAAAACTAGGAAGTCAACCTTGTATTTCCAGTAGGCATTGCATTTTGTGTATCTGCAAAGTTGATTATTCAATTAACTGGTTAAAACTTGTTGCTCCAAGATTCTATTCTGTAACTTTTTGGTGTTCTCTCTATCCAATGGCTGTATATAAAACTTAATGCCATGTTCGATCCTCACATCCAAATAGAATAAACTTCTCTCTTTAAAGGCTGTCTCCCAAGAAAAATTAAAAGATGAGAAAGAGTCCTGAAAAGTTCTTTGTGTGGAAAATCTAGGTTATATCTAAGAAAGCTTCAGTAAGGGTAACGCTTGTTTTAAAAAACAAGATAAATACAGCTATTACAATGAAACATTTCTCTGCCTCTTACCCATCTGATGGAAGCTCTTGTCTAACTCAGAGGCTTATTTTATGTTCGTCTACTGGGAGCCACATGGTACTGACCATCTCTGCCCTATCCTGTTGTTCTGGTACTTGGGATAATATCTCTTACTGCTGCAAACATTTCTAAATGTGTCTGCTGCTGGTTTGCTCCTGGGGAGTGGATGCAAAATGACTGTGGCAATGCTATGCAGATCCAAGGTCATATTCTAAATGTCCTATGGGAATATTACTGTTGCTATTCTTACAGTGTTTACCCACTTATTTATCACAGCCCTGTTGCAATAGGATTAGGTAATGAAGTCAAAACTTATTGGCTGACAGGTGGCTCATCATTCTTGAACCAACATGGCCACACTAAAACTGAGTGGATCTTTTGGAACATCTATAATCCCGTCTATGGGTGGACCCCTGGCCAATCTGTTTCACCAGCCCTAAGGACATTCCATGAGAGACCATGTTCAAGATGGGACATCTGCTACTTTATAAGGAGACAAAGTGCCCTCCTTAATGGCCAAGCCAATTTTTGGCTGTGTACCTCTGTATAGGTTACATAAAGTTCCTAACTCTAGCTTCTTCATTTGTAAAATAGTGTATAATACCTACCAGATGGAATTGTTGTGATAATGAAATACGTATATGAAGCACTTAGCACAGTGTCTGACACAAGGTAAGCCATCAAAAAAATGTTAGTGATGTATTTAATATAACAAAATGCTTAAAGTTTTGAAAATTGTGCCCATTTTTTAAGAAAGTAACACAAATATTTGGGTGTAAATAGATACGTTTTCAGAGAATAATTTGGTAACTAACTAATCTGGTTTGAGATACTTTCCTCCTAGACCTACATTTTTGCAATGAAGAGAAAGCTCAGATCACAGATTGTTTTTCACCATTTCTGAGAGCTAGAATATCAGAGGTCTCGATTACATTTCTTCTCTTCTTTGTTAAATACTCATAGGAAAACTCAGGCTGAAATTTTTTTTTTTTTCACTACTAATTGTTAGATAACCTCTGTTGGGCCACACTTAGGCAACGTTTTAGAAAGTAAAATGCTTTGAATCACACTAAGTATCAGTTTGGTCAAATTATCCACTAGTGACCTGGTTTGAGAAGCCAGATGACAGCAGTAGGGACATATGTGGGTCAAAGGAGCAAGTGAAATTTTAGATAAAAATAATCAGAGAAAAAAAGCACTGTATTGCTTTTAGAATACATTTGTATTTTAAAATTCCTAAGTAATAATGTAGCAAATATATTTGCCTTTTTCTTACTCTTTCTGATCTGTATATCCTCTCTTCTTACTCTTTGAAATTAACACTATCCATTTGGTATATATCATTCCATGTTTTTTCTGTTTATCTATAAATAGATCCAGACGCAAAGAGTTTTTCTTTTAATATTATGCTATACACAAATACTGTATGATTCCACTTATATGAGGTCTCTAAAATAGTCAAACTCATAGACACAAAGAATAGAATAGTGGTTATCAGGGCTGGGAAGAGGGGAAATGAGAGTTCTAATCAACATCTATAAAATTTCAATTATGCAAGATGAATAAGATTTAGAGATGAGATACAACATTGTATCTGTAGATAACAATATCATATTGTACACTTACAAATCTGTTAAGATCTCATGCTAAGTGTTCTTACCAAAATAAGATTAAAACGTTAAAACACATGCACACACACGATTTGATCTTTATTCCATCTGAAATTTATTTATGAAAAAGGCATGACTTTATTTATTTTCGAGCTGGATGGCAGTTGTGCCAATATCATTAAATAATCCATCCATTAAAAACTAAAATACT
>NW_011889307.1:195367-205231 GCF_000151845.1 Pteropus vampyrus | reverse complement strand
TCAGGTTTGTGGAGTAGCATCTATTTCATTTCTCAATTTACAAATCTTAACCTAAATTGTGCACATCCCAGACCTTTATAAATGATTTGTTAGTGAGCATTATTTACGATTAGTAGACACATGGATTTTTGTTGCCTTTTGCATTCACATTTTTTTTTCAGGGTGTGTGTGAAACACCCTGCAAATATAGAATTTTATAGATTAATTTGAACAGCATGAAGGAAGTGCTCAGACCTTTCCAGTTATAGGACCTCATTTATTATAAGAGCAACAGTAACCATCAATTTCATTGAAAACTCATTTTTTTGCACTCCATGGTCATGAGTTTGTCAGCATCTTTATTAATGCCACTTTAATGCCCTTTTTAAAACAGTCTTAAATAATTGAGGATTAAAGTTGATGGGGAATCTCTGTATTTAATTAAAATAGTTGTTTTATGAGACTGAGAACTTGAAGTTAGACTGTCGTTTGGAGTCCTTACTGGATTCTTTATAGATCTGTGCAAGGCAAAAACCAGCTCAAGATTTCATTAATCAAAGTCACCATAAAAACAAACAAACAAACAAACAAACAAAAAAACCAGTTCAAGACATTTGTTTCTACTTTCTTGTGGGAGAGTTATTCGCCTTATCCTTTTAAAATTGATAACATTTATGAATTCGAGTTCCAAGCCTCTTTTTCATAAACAAGTACCTTCATGAAAAGCATATCTTAGATTTGTATTTTTTATCAAATAATACGTAAGGAAGTATTTAAGTCTGATTATAGTTAGGAAACTCAGAGATTTCATAAGCTCAAGTCATCAGCAATCTGAACAAGATCTAAATTCAAAGGTGTTAAAAAAAAGTCACTAAAGTAAATTAGAAACATGGTACCAGTTAACTCAGGTTTCCACTCTGACTTACATAATTGATGAAAGAAATATCAAGTGTCTTGCTCCAGCAGAGAGAGACAGTGCCCCAGTAGAAATTTAAACTTTCCACTAGTGCCTATCCATCTCTGTTAAGAATTTGTGCAAATTTCATGGAACAATTCCAAACCACTTCACCAAGAGACAAGAGCATTTCCCTCTTCTCAAGTTGTTAGACATAGTCAGTTGCTATTCTGAAACCAAACAATATATGACATAAAGGTATTTCCCAAGATGATTGGCTTGTTTTATTATCTAAAGTTAAACCCTTTCATATGCCTCCCAAGATGCTGACTGGCTCAGAAGCACATGAAGTAAATGTATATAACAAATCTCTTATTTTGAACATGAGCAGAGAACATACAGTTTTTATTAGTAGAAAAATTTGATTCTCTTTATCTGACTAAACAAAGGTTCAAAAGAGATTCATGTATTCATGTTTTGGAGGGTTACTAAGTGTTTAGTCTTCTCAGGGCACCCTCACATCTTTGTCAGGCCCTCAGGACCAAATAATCCACTGGTTCCTAGTCTCTGAACTGGGGTCTGATATTACTAGACTTCAGGGAATTGAGCCTAATCAATTTTTTAGCATACAATGTAAAATTGGGCAAATTAAAAACTTTTTAAAGAAAACTTGGTCTTTATATCTGAAAAGGAAAAATATGCCAAGTAAAATATTGACTTATATGCCTTATTCCAGGCATATAAGTCAATATTCCTCTCATATCCATTTTTCCCCTGTAGCTCAACCCACCACCCACTAAGTAAGGAAAGATTTTATTCAGATGTGGCCACGGATTGAACCAAAAGTGAACACCTGAATTGTGTGTGTTCCTAGAGCAAAGAGCTGTGACCACACATAGCTGATTTTATCTGATCAAATTCCATTTTGTAAAACTTAGAAATAAAGGACACAGAAGGAAGCGAGCAGACAGTTGAAGTTGAGGAGATTATAGGAGGAGCATTGGAACTGGTGACCTTATTATACCATGTGCTTGACTAGAGTTTGAGTAAGTGAAGGAAGCAGATGTAGGGATGCATTAGAGGGTATCAGAGGGAAGGGACCATCAGTCCCAAAATGGGGCATGAGGACTTTTGAGTCTTTACTCCCAGGTTCCTATGGTACCTGGCAGTGCCTGCTATCCCTCAGATCTGCGAGAGCCCTTCATTTTTTCAACGAGTCTTAGTTTGAGTAATTTCTGTTTCTTGCAGCCAAAAGAGCCTCAACTAAAACAAAGATAGAAATTATAAAATCCAAAAGATTTGGAGAGTGGACTTATAAAACATTATACTTTTGAAAGAACCCTGGTTCCATACCTGGGTTAAAGCTCTGGTATTCTCACCGACAGAGTATTCTCTAGTAAGAACTTTAAACTTCTGGGTCACAGTTTGTTTATCTGCAAAATGGGAGAGAGGAAAGAGGATTGAATTGCACCATCTGTGGATTCCTCTTGAGTTTTAGCATTCTTGGAATCTACTGATCTTGTTGAATTTTAACTAGCTATAATTAGTTCATTTCTGTAAATTCTATAGAGTAGAGAGAGGAAGATAAACATCAGGGAATTGTGGAGGCCCAGGATTAGAGGTTTCTGCATTTAAGATCTAAGGACCTTCAGTCAATTTTGAATAAAGACCTGGAAGACATGGTCTTTTGACAAAGCTTGAGTGTCCCTTTTCACTCCGTACTGTTTCCAACTCAGAGAAGAGACCGGCTGGAATAAGAAATGGAAGCTCCTGTATGCTTCAATTATATAGTGTAAGAGCCCCTTCTCTGGAATTTGGAAATTTCCATTCAGAGTATCTTATATTCTCTGATAGCAACAGACTAAACTATTTTCCTTCCAGTAAAGAAGCTGGAAAGGGAGTGGATACCTTATCTGATAATCTCTGGCCAGAATAGATTTATGGAGATCGAGTGCCATTTAAGAATATTTACAGGGAAGGAAGCTGGAGGATTCTCTTGTTGCCCCCATTGCTCGGATTTTATACCTGAAATTCCACCAGTAATGGTAATCGCTGGCCTCTAGATGCTAGAGTCTCAAGACTTCCGATTTAAAATTAAAATTCTCCGTGGAGATGGTCTAGTTTTTCATTTCTTCCAGGGAAGATTATCTTGGATTCTCCAGATAAACCTAATCTAATCACAAGAATTCCTAAAGGCAGAGAAATTTTCCATGCTGTAGTCAGAATAAGAGGGAGATGTGACCATGGAAGAATGGTCAGAGGGATACAATGTTGTAGGCATTGAAAATGGAGAAGGAGACCATGAGCCAAGAAATGGAGGCAACCTCTGGGCCGGGAAGGGCAAGAAAACAGATTCTCCTCGAAAACCTCCAGAAAGTAATGTTACTCTGTTCATGCCTTAATTTCAGGCCAGTGAGACCTGTGTTGGATTTCCAACATACACAAGTATATGATAGTAAATTTGTGTTTTAAGCTCCTAAATTGGTGGTAATTTCTTACAGCAGCACTTGAAACCAATATGGTGTACGTGACCGTGAGTACTGCTGTGTCTACCTTTTCTCTAGAATTATAGTCTTCATTCCTGTGATCAAAGTAAAGTTCAAAACTATTTGTGATTTGTAATCCAGAGCTCCATCCACTGAACCAGAAGTCAGAAGGTCAGAGTGGAAAGAAGACCAGGCCAGAAGTTGAGATATATGGGTTTAAGTTCAGGCTCTGCACTTGGTAATTATGTAATCTGGAATAAGTCACTTAAATCTTCTCTGGTTCCAGTTTCCTCAACTTTACCATGAGGAATTTAGACTGAGGTAACTTCTAATTTTTTTTAGTGCTGGCTCTTGTTGATTTCTCTGAGTGCCTGCCTCAGGCTGAGAGTCGGTGTTAATGAACTACTCTAACATGGCCTTTTCTACTAGAAAGAGAAGTTTTACAGAAGGTTCCATGCCTAAGAGTTCTATGTGTTATACTTAATTTTTAAATGTAGTTTTGCTTGTTTGGCGAAGGATGGGTGCATAAATATATATGGAAAAGGGAACTGTTTTATCCTAATTTTTATGATTCCTCAATAAGGAGTGAGATTTGAGGAGTATATAGGATGTGAAAAAGGTAGATCGAATCCAGGACCAAAAAGTTAGTTAATTTTCAGCAGAATATTAATTATCTATTTTATAGTTATTGATCCTACAACTGCTTTTCATTATACAGATTCTTTGATAATGCATCTTATTTTTATGTTTTCCACAAGAATTTCACCTTTTTATTTCCATAGCAATTCTTCTTTTTCCTTGGAAGAGTCTGTACTATGTTTTTTATGTATTTACTTTAATCTGCCTCATATATTTATTTATTTATTTGCATTTTTGATTCATTTATTTTCTTTAATTCTTTTACTCATGAATTTTTAAAAAGCTATCAACAAAACCTAAACCTTCTTTAACGTCTTTTTAGTTATTTTGCCAATAATAATATCTGTCAAATTGTTGCTTGTTTATTATATGTTGGTTGGCTTTGTTACTGAGGTAGAGAAAGTATCTGTTTTAGTTTTGTAGTTATTTTGATGTCAGTTACAAACCCTTTACTTTGGAAATTCTTGTTCTCTTTTGTTGTCAAGCAAATGAACATCAGGAAACTGAATGGATTAGAGAAGAACATCGCTTTAATTAATTTTTGATCTGAAAATTGAAAATTTGTATAAAATATTCAAAAACATATAGTTGTGGAATGTAGAGTTAAAAAGGACTCTAAACTCAAGTTATTATCATTATTCTAGACATTTATTTCATGCCATTTTGAGTAAAATGTTTACTAAAACTACTAAAATAATTAGATTAGAAAATTAAATACAAGTATAAAATAAGCTTAGAATAAACCCACTGTATCCAAACAATAAAAACAGCTATAAGGGAGTTTACATTTAATTTACAGCCCTTTTTGAACTTAAATTTTGGATTGCTAGTACTTCATGGTGACCCTAAGTCTAAAACAAGCCATTAACTTGACCATTTAGGGACTGACACAACAGTGGAAAGAACGCTGGCGTTGGGCCCAAAGGCTGGGATATATGCCCTGGTTAAACTCTTACTAGCTGTACAACCTTGTGTAAGTTCTTTCATTTCTCTGGTCTTTAGTTTTCTCATAGTCTAAATAAGGCTATTGATAACCAGCTAAGAATCTCATCAGTAATAAATTATTTAGATAAAAAGTGTCTAGAATATGGCAGACATTCAATAAATCATTGTTTTTGCATATATTACATTTGGCTCCTAAGGCATGATACTTCTATAGCACTCTTTAAGAAAAGTCTGAGGGTCATTCATGACATACATTATATTTTGTGAGACATAATGCTTTACATCCTATCATGTCCTACATGTTAGAATATACACTTGAGTAGTGGATTACCTTACCTGCATGGCAAGCACAGTACTATTAGTGAGATAATTTTATATAAAAGTACTGCACACATAAGGCTACTATATTATTTGCTAAAAATCTTAGATCCACCTTTGTTGTTCATTGGTACCAAAGGCATAAAAATTTGTGACACAAATTTTTGTATTTGTTTCATCCTTGAGTCTATTTTTTCTTTTTCTTTTCTCATTTATTTCCATTTTATGCTGTCTTGCTTATATAACTTTGTATAGTGCCATCACTCTGTTTTAAAACAATGTGGTATACTAACACACAAATATATGTATGTGTATATATATGTATACACACATTAATATCATTGCTACTGTTTTTTAAATTATACACTACAAAGAAAGGGGGGAGATGAGCTCTAGAATTCTAATTTGTACATGGTATACTTCTTATTGTCCTGACCAGTTGGATATATGAATTTTATGATTAAGAAGAATTCAGTTTGGGCCTCAGGCTGGAAAAGTTCTCCTTTAGAAACATTGCAAGCCTAATTTATGAAAGATTGAGTTAATATTACCAAAGTTTGTTTATGTATGTTAATAACAAAGTATTTCAAACATAGTGTACTTTAGATTAAATGAATTAGCATTTAATTGCTCAGATAAAAATTTTTAATTTTCTAACTATATGAAAGAGAAAACTTGACTCAACAGAACTACTTGGGGGCTTTGTAATTCTCCCAGGCAAAGCATAACTCTAGAACTTGTTGCTCATTTGCATCTGAAATGTATTGCTACAGGGGAGCATGGGGATGTTTTTCTGGTTTTTTCAAGGCTACTGTTTCAGGAGACATGATGCTTGGACAAACAATATTTCAGTTTCAGTTTAATGCAAACTTATTTATGGATTTGGCCCCAATGTTACTTTACAGATATCTGTTAGACCCAAGGCTTCAAACCTAGTGGCTTTTCTCTTCTTGACCTTTTTTGTGTGCTGTTTGTGACAGTATGATGCTTGCAAAGATTATTTTCCTGAGTCAGAACTCTTGTCAGAGCATTGGTACTTATGCTGTATTAGAATCTTAGTTCTTAGGAATAAGTGAGGAAAAGAGAATCTACAATAGAATCTAGAATAGGATCATAGAGTCCAGGGTTGAAAGCACAGTGACATGTATCAAGTCCTTTGCGTTTAAGGTGATGGCAGATATCAGGCTTGGGTATTATATTTAGTTGAAACTAATCTGATGGTTGGCACTGGCTTGTAAAAAACTAGTTTAATTATTGACTTTTCCATGTGTGGAATACTTTGGTTTGTAATCATTGAAACCAAATCAATCAATATTTATATTTCATATATAGAGAAAATATAGAAAAAAAATAGTTATTTAAATTTAAATATTTACTTGCTTTCCTTAGATATAATTAAAAATCTTTGTGATCAAATCAATAAAATATTAATATGGGAATAGAAAATAAGTAGAAGGAATAGAGTAGATACAGCAGAAATATTTCCCACATATACAAGAAGTTAACATGCAAGAAAGTTAGTCTTTCAGTTCAGTGAGAAATAAATATTTAGCTATTAAATGATGCTTTTGCATAATTGGTTAGTCATGTGGAAGAAAATAAAATGAACCTTTATTTTGCAGCTCACACAAATATAGATATGAAATGAATTAGCAACTAAAAAATGAAAAATAAAATAAAAATTTGCAAAAAAATCTGGGAGACTAGATGTGTTATCTAGAAGCAGGGGAAACCTTCTTGACCAAAACTTGTTGACAAAATATAAAATAATATATAGAGATATTTGATTATGCAAAAATAAAGATCTGTTCTAGTATTATACTTCTGTTCTTCATTTTTACTCTTGAGTTTAATCCAGGGTCATTTAATTGAGCTCCTTGGAAAAAAGCACCACATTTGAATTCAGCCCCCTGTAGAGCAAAATTGGGTGTCTAAATGTCCAAGAAAAATGCTCCAAAATGGTGACACAGCATAAGAGACACAACTTTGATCACTTTAACTAGGTGGAAAGGAAAAGCCACTGAAGCACAATTGCTTATCTTCAAAGGAAGATGAAACTACCGTTGAGAGATTCTCGAACGGAGAGATGGGACACCAAGGCTATAAGCAAGGAAGTAGCGTTTATTGATGCTGGTACCAGCTTAGCGGATTCTTATCCAAAGGCTGAACTCTAATTGTAACATAACAGGAAGTTTTATACAGTCTTGTTTTTCTTATACAGCTACAGATATAATGAAGAACATTGGTTGGCAAGCTATGGGGGGTGGGGGCAGGGCAGTCAGGAATGAACTTGTTTAAGTAGGAAACGGCCAAGCAGCGTCAGGCTGCCACACTATTTCTCTGACCAATTGGGAGAATTGATGTTAATGTAAATGAGATACAGAGATTGATAAATAGTGTGCACTAAATAACTAATAGCTACTATCTTCATTTCTGCCAGTCCCTACGAGGAGATAAATGTTACAACATCCTCGTGTCCCCCAATCTTGTGCCACTTAAAGACTATTCATAAAAAGGGGACACATATAAGAAATAACTGTATATATTTGGGCCCAAAAACATTTAAGCAAGAATTTCTTATACTATATTTTAAAGGGATATCCAGATTCATTGTGTAATACAAAATCTTGCACAGTTTTTGTGGGCTGTTTTTGATGTGGGGCAGTGGTAATATTTGTCGAGGAGGTAGACGAAGACATTCAATGATCAGTTTTGAGGATTTACCAACCGTTACTCTTTCTGATTCTCTTCCACTGTTGTCTAAACTCTTTTCTACTCCTCAACAACTCCTTTCATCAAAACAACTCCCCACGTGGGTCTACATCTATCCTTATCAAGCTGTGGCCTCAGTTTCTGGACACACACACACAGTATATGTTACAATATAAGCAATAAAAACATTCATATTTTTTTAAACTTTAAAAAAGATATTTATGAAAATAAGTTGACAACTTAAAAGTAATTTGTTTTGTCTTGTTTTCCTTAAACAAAAATCACTTAACAAACTAAAAGAACCTACCTGACACATTTCGTAAGAGTACTTACTTAATCTTATAAGAAAAATATAGGTAAATGTAAGCACATTGACTATGGCTTTTATTTTCTTCTATTTTTCTCAGTTTTCATGCCACTTATTACATTGTTTCATTAACTGCATGCTAATTAACATGGAGACTGCATTAAAACAACAGACACTAAATGTTTATGGGATCCTGAGAGCTTTATAGATAGATTCATTTATGTGTTGGAAAAATAACCTGGAGATTTAAACGCACAGTCTATTTAATCAATTCCAAGAAAGCTAGTATCCACAGAGAGGGCAGAATTCATAAAATTCATTTTCTTTAAAATCTCCAATAGACTCTGACCTGATATGGCAAGTTTTGAATATTAATCTCCCCAATCGTCCCCTCCCCAAATCAATGTGCTCTACATCACTAGAAATATTCAAGCAAAGAACAGAATAATGTCAGGAATATAACAAGCCTCTTGAAATATGTATGTGAAAACATTGGAATCTGTCAAATATTAAGCAAAGAAATATTTAAGAACATGAGCTTAACTTCACTGTACTATTTTGTCTATCCTGATCCTTCTCAAGTCTAAGATTCAATACTTGAGACTTTAACCTTTTTTTCTTCTTAATAAGGATAACTAAAAGTACTTTCTGCCCATAATGTAGCCAACTATACTTCCTAACTAGCTCTTATGCTTCAAATATTAAAATACGTGTGTCAGGTCCAATAAAAATATTTGAAATTTTTAGAAGACATTGGAAGTCCTTTGGGATTTATAAATGAATGGATGACTAAGTTTATTTGTAACTTCTAATTTGGTTAAATGTCCAGGCAAATTCAATTGCTATGTCTGAAGCAAAATTTTAGAATATGATTGTCCTTTTATTGGTTCGATTATTTATAAAATTTCTGATTTTTTGTGTTGTAGAAGTATTAAGAAAAATATTTTTATGGAAGTTGAGACAATATGATAATAATAGTTAACATAGTGAACGCTTACTATTTGCAAAACACAGTTCTTAAGGACTGCGATTCTTACTTCACTAATTTCTACAATGTACTTGTGAGATTATTAATTTGATCATCTCCATTTTATCTATAAGAAAACTAAAGTGGAGAATTGAAATAACTTGCTTAAGGTCATTTAGAAAAGGTACAGTCAGGATTCAAATGTAGCCAGTCTTGATCTAGAATCTGTGCTTTTTACCACCGTACCATGTTGTCTCCCATGTAATTTCAACTCGGAAAGACTTGGATTCTATCTTGGCTAGATACTATATTTAGTGAGTCACCCTGGAAACCAGGTCCTAGTTTTGCCATCTGTAAGAAAGGCACAATAATCCCTATCCTACTGGGCTGCTGTGAAGATTAAATGAGAGAATTTACATAAAGGAACAGCAAAGTGTCTGGCACACAAATAGGTAATTAAATACCAGATGCTTCTCTTTCCCTAATGCATTGGAGTTAAAAAATTATGAAAGAAAACTCTTCCTCTAGAAAACTCTTCATAAAATCTCAGTAAAACGGCAGATGGATTACTGATTTGCCATGTCCTTTAAGATTATGGTAAGGATAAAAGAAATTC
>NW_011889307.1:191933-194307 GCF_000151845.1 Pteropus vampyrus | reverse complement strand
TGACACAAATGTTTGCATCTGCTCCCCTTCAGAACACTACTAAAATAATGATCAGAGAATAAAACGATAGAAACCCAAAAGAATAAAGAGACAGAGGTAGGAGATAACAGCATGCTAGAGATGCCAACCAGTCTTTCTTTGAAAGCTAGAAATTAGAGGACTTATAACGGATATAAATGAAAGATGCAGCTGAAAATATCTACAGAAGGGATACCATAGGAAAAATGAGCTGAGCTTTCCCTGCAGAAAATATAAAGGTTCAGAAATTGGAGACACTAAGTGTTGCAAAAACCCATGCAGCTGAAAACAGGAGGGTTAATTGAAAATTTGTGGAGAAAGCAAACTCCTAGGCCTTTGTTCTCTCTTGGAGCATTGGATGGATATTCTTCCTTTACTAGAGTAGAAGTCTGAGATTTATTTCTTTGGAGATGTAAAATGGAATAAGCATTGGTAAGAGAGTCACTTAAATTAGTCAGGAGACTATTAGGGGAATGGGACATTTGCATATTTTATGCCTCAATTCTCAGAACTGCTATGAAGTTGTTAAATCTGCTGCTAAACTCAGCTCAAGGCTGAGCCATAAAAATCCTGGAGCCATAAACATCCTGGAATAACAATTGCTGCCCAGACACATATGGACTTTACCTCCTGCTTATAGTTCTTCCTTCTCTCGTTTGCATATTGGAGCTAACCAACCCCTGTTAATCTAGTCTGCAATCTTTCATTTGCATGAAAGAATTATATTTCATGGCTTTTGCCTTTATAAACCCTATCTTTCTTTATTCTCTCTGGAGAACAATTTAGGTTGCTATCTGAGTCTGTACTTCATGGTCTCCAGTCTACAGCTGTTTTTGATCAAAGAAATGCTTTTGATTCTTTATTACAGCCTAAAATTAATTTTGGTTTACATATTACACCAGATTAGTTCTTGATTTAGGGATACAGGGAGGAGGAATAAACTGCTGGGCTGAAAAAGAGAATCAAGTGAAGTCATACTGGTCGGTGAGTCCCACTGCCTTCAACAGCCCACCTCCCCGAAAGCTGTCCTTGGGCATATACTTCCCAGGCAGGAGCAGGGAGAATCTGGAGAAACTGAAAAGACCTCAGCATTGTGATATTTGGAGGAACCACAGTAAGAAATCCATCTCGTTGCCTAGTCATCTTCTGATGAAGCCTTCTAATTGACAACCCCCTTCCTCCCTCTACCCCTCATAGTCCCTCCTCTTCATCTCCCCATGCATGGAGAATGTCTAGTCATCCTTGTTTAGTTTTCCTCTTCATCATGAACTGATATATAGGGTCATCAAGAAATATTCGATAAAAGCCTTTATCACTAAATAGAAAGTATAATAAACAACAACAACAACAAAATAAATATAATGAAAGGAATGGAAAAAACTTAAAAAAAAAAAACCCTATAGTTAATATCCTCAGAGAGATAAAAATCACTGCATATATAGTGTTAGAATAAGATGCTATAAAGTGTAATGTTGAGAAGCAGGAAAAACTTGTGGGTGTTAAAAATATAATACCTCAAATTAAAATTAAATAGATGATATCAAAGAATGTCTAAGAAAGCAGAGTGATATGTAGAAAGACAAGACATGAAAAAAAGATATTTAAAAAATTGAAGCTCAATATAGGTTCTAAGATTTCCTTGGTGGATGACATTCAATTAAGAGAAATTATATACAGAGGCCTAGAAAACTGGGAAAAAAAATTAAATAGTCCATACAAAGAAATAAAGGACCTGGCAAATGTTCAGAATAAGAAAACACCCACATCAAGGTTTATCAGGTAATAGAAGATTGGTTGATAAAATATCATATTTTCAGTCTAGGGCTAGGAATAGCCTAGATTGCTCAAAGAAACTGAGTTAGAAAACGATGGAGGAATACTTTCAAAATTATGAGGGAAAATTATAGCCTTCCTAGAAATTATTGCACTAGATTGTCCAAGGTCTTGAAAAATTGTTTGGCCTGTGTGGTTTCTTAAAAAACTACTGGGGAATATAAGAAATAGAAGTATGGGATTCAGAAAACTTAGGAGACAATGCATTCTCAGAATGGTGGCCAAGGGAAGCCTGAGGGTGACAGTTGTTCCTTAGAACAATTATTTACATAGATTAATGTAAACATTAATTATTATTTTAACCAAAAGTTTGATATATAGAAGAGTAGGGAGAGGTGAAATAAGTTTATTACTGTTGGTGGTGTTGGGAGTGGTGGTTGGGTATAAGAGAGTCGATTCCTGACTTACCATAATAGAAAACAGTGCTTAAAATTAATAAACCAAGGAAGAGCAACAGAAGCACACATTTAGTGTTACAGAGTTGACTACCATAAAATTTGTTAAAGTGTGAGATTAGTTACTT
>NW_011889307.1:189207-191883 GCF_000151845.1 Pteropus vampyrus | reverse complement strand
TTTTTTGTGGTAGGATTGGGGTTGAGGCAGAAACAGCTGAATTTGTGGTTCTTTTTGGAATTTTAATTATAAGAATGCTCCTTTGATTAAATTTTGCTATAAATTTTCTTGAAAAGATCTTTGTTTAAAGACTCTTAAGTGAAGAATTATATAATACAAATTCCACATCTTGAAATAAGCTAAACCTCCAGTGACAATTACTCCAAGAAGAGAATCACATATAAAGGATTTTGTTGTGAAACTGGCACATAGAGGAGGGATCTACTTCTTAGACATCACTCAGATATGCTCCTCCAGTAATAACTGGGTCTGTTTATTTAGATGAAGGGTTCAGGAATCTCTGATATCTAAATCTGAGGGCCGTGAGTAGGAAAAAGTACAATTAACTAGGCAAACTTAAAACCACATTCTTCCATCTGTTGAGTCCTTCAGTGTCAGACTCTGAAGAAGCCAAGGATGCGTGGTGAAAGGGGCAAACAATGGATCATTGAAAAATGTGACCTTCTCTTTCTACCGCTGTCCTTTAGAATAGTTTAGCCCAAACATCTTTAACTTATCATACACCCTTCTGGTATTGGATACATGGAAAAAGTCAGCATTGTGCTCTGTGGGTTATATGCTGTGGTTTGGCAGGCCATGCGCATGGGTTCCTGGGCCACTTAAACCCATGTGAGTAATGGTAACTGAACCCCTTTTCCGTCTCCCACCCCTACACATGTCTGCAAGAGAAAAAAGACTAAACAAAATGTTCTTTTTTTATCCTAAATGAAAACAAATAGAAAAATGAGTGGGAGAAGGATCTGGTCAAATTTACTGTAAATGCCTCCAGAAAGAGGCCCTATCACAGTAAGTGTGAAATTCTTTGGTCTAGTATCTGAAATACCAGTGCACTCAGTGAATAATTAATATGTAGGTTCCTCTCAATATAAATAAAGTTCTTACCAAGTAACTTCTATCTTATCTTTGCTGCGGTAGATGCTGTGGATCAACCGGGGTGTGAGCCCTGTCCTCAAAGAACTTGCAATTTTCTTTTTAATTATTGTATTTAAATTTTTATATTTGCCTTCTGGGTAAACATAGCAGAAGTGACACAAATGTTTGCATCTGCTCCCCTTCAGAACACTACTAAAATAATGATCAGAGAATAAAACGATAGAAACCCAAAAGAATAAAGAGACAGAGGTAGGAGATAACAGCATGCTAGAGATGCCAACCAGTCTTTCTTTGAAAGCTAGAAATTAGAGGACTTATAACGGATATAAATGAAAGATGCAGCTGAAAATATCTACAGAAGGGATACCATAGGAAAAATGAGCTGAGCTTTCCCTGCAGAAAATATAAAGGTTCAGAAATTGGAGACACTAAGTGTTGCAAAAACCCATGCAGCTGAAAACAGGAGGGTTAATTGAAAATTTGTGGAGAAAGCAAACTCCTAGGCCTTTGTTCTCTCTTGGAGCATTGGATGGATATTCTTCCTTTACTAGAGTAGAAGTCTGAGATTTATTTCTTTGGAGATGTAAAATGGAATAAGCATTGGTAAGAGAGTCACTTAAATTAGTCAGGAGACTATTAGGGGAATGGGACATTTGCATATTTTATGCCTCAATTCTCAGAACTGCTATGAAGTTGTTAAATCTGCTGCTAAACTCAGCTCAAGGCTGAGCCATAAAAATCCTGGAGCCATAAACATCCTGGAATAACAATTGCTGCCCAGACACATATGGACTTTACCTCCTGCTTATAGTTCTTCCTTCTCTCGTTTGCATATTGGAGCTAACCAACCCCTGTTAATCTAGTCTGCAATCTTTCATTTGCATGAAAGAATTATATTTCATGGCTTTTGCCTTTATAAACCCTATCTTTCTTTATTCTCTCTGGAGAACAATTTAGGTTGCTATCTGAGTCTGTACTTCATGGTCTCCAGTCTACAGCTGTTTTTGATCAAAGAAATGCTTTTGATTCTTTATTACAGCCTAAAATTAATTTTGGTTTACATATTACACCAGATTAGTTCTTGATTTAGGGATACAGGGAGGAGGAATAAACTGCTGGGCTGAAAAAGAGAATCAAGTGAAGTCATACTGGTCGGTGAGTCCCACTGCCTTCAACAGCCCACCTCCCCGAAAGCTGTCCTTGGGCATATACTTCCCAGGCAGGAGCAGGGAGAATCTGGAGAAACTGAAAAGACCTCAGCATTGTGATATTTGGAGGAACCACAGTAAGAAATCCATCTCGTTGCCTAGTCATCTTCTGATGAAGCCTTCTAATTGACAACTCCCTTCCTCCCTCTACCCCTCATAGTCCCTCCTCTTCATCTCCCCATGCATGGAGAATGTCTAGTCATCCTTGTTTAGTTTTCCTCTTCATCATGAACTGATATATAGGGTCATCAAGAAATATTCGATAAAAGCCTTTATCACTAAATAGAAAGTATAATAAACAACAACAACAACAAAATAAATATAATGAAAGGAATGGAAAAAACTTAAAAAAAAAAAAACCCTATAGTTAATATCCTCAGAGAGATAAAAATCACTGCATATATAGTGTTAGAATAAGATGCTATAAAGTGTAATGTTGAGAAGCAGGAAAAACTTGTGGGTGTTAAAAATATAATACCTCAAATTAAAATTAAATAGATGATATCAAAGAATGTCTAAGAAAGCAGAGTGATAT
>NW_011889307.1:163758-188892 GCF_000151845.1 Pteropus vampyrus | reverse complement strand
ATCATATATAATATACATATAATTTATGTCTTCTTATTATATCCCTCAGGATAGGTTATGCTGCAGTAACAAACAACTCCAAAATTTCAGCAGCTTAATGCAAGGAAAATTTGTGTACACCTCGTGTCCAAAATGATTCAGCGGAAGTTTCTGTAGTCACAAACTCTGGGATGGAGGCTTTGTATCAATTGCACTTTCACAATCATTGTGATAGTGGAAAAGAAATTCTGCAGTTTTATAATTGGCAATGAAATGCTCTAGCCTAGAAGTGTCACACATTATTTCAGCTCACAACTTATTGGTTGGAGCTAGTCACATGGCCCCATCCAAACAACAATGCCAGGAAATTCATGTTTCATGTTCCCCTCTTTTTTTTCAATTTTCTTCTTCCCTAACCAAGAATTGGTGTTAATTCAGTGAATGTCTTTCTACTCTTTATGTTTTTATAAAAATGCAGCCATTCTCTCTATATGTTACCCAGCAACTTGCTTTTCTTACTTAGCAACACACTGTGAGTATTCTCTAATGTCAAACTAGTTTGATCTAACTAACTGTACATAATCTAGCATGAATGTACTACAATTCATTTACTCAATCTTCTACTGATAGACATTGAGGAAGTTTATAGGCTTTTGTTGCAGCAAACAGAGCAACAATGGACATTCTTTTACATACATCTTTCTATATTAGAACTTTATTTTCTTAAGGCAAGTCTCCAAAGTAGGATTGTGTCAAAGGATAAGTGTTTTTAAATTTTAATAATCACTAAATTACTTTAAGAATGTAACAATTTACATTTCACTAGCAAAAATCAGATGTCTACTGACCAGCATCCTCACCAGTGCTACATAATCTTTCTTTTTCTTCTCCTTCTAAATTGACGGGTTACAATTTAATTATGGCAACAGGACAATGTACTTCAAATGACTGGTGATTTCGAGAATATGTAAACAAGAGAAAAATTAAGTGTTAGGGCAGTAAGAGAGATTCTCAAGGGGAAGAAAGCTCCTGAACTATAAGGAAGTCAAAAGAACATTCCAGAGGAGAACAACACAAACAATCTCCAGGAGGTAGGGATGTTGCTGCCAAGTTTGCTGAACAGCAAGATCTGCTTGCCTGAAGTGGAAAACACAAGCAGGACAATGAGGAGAAAGAATGTTGTGCTGGTAGGAAGGGAGAGGATAGTACTTACGTCTTATGATAAAGGAAAGAAATTTAGATCTGAAATGGGAAGAAAGAGTCATCTAGGGTAGATTTCCCCACAGAAAAGTAATAATAAAAAGAAAGAAGTACTTAAAAAAGCATTTTGGCAGAAAGATGTAGGCAGATTGAATGGAGGGTTTTAAATCTACCAATCTGTGTTTCTGTGAATTTGGCAAACACAAATTATGCTAAGAGAAAGAATACAGTAATATAGAGTTAAACTGTAGTGTTTTTTTGTTTTGTTTTGTTTTGTTTTTAACATTCTTTAAATCCTATCAGAATGGTGTGGAGTGGGAAGCAGAAATGTGAGAGAAATAGAAGTTATAAGTAGAAGTAAAGGGATGAATAAGATTAATTCAGAACATGAGATGTAAGAAGAAAACCACTTTAAACAGAAAAGGCAACAAATAATTTGGTAAGGACATCTTTGTATAAGCACAGGTGTCAGAGAACAGGGGATCGCAAAGTAAAACTATCTCCTAAGATGAGTAATATAATGCACAGCTATTATATGAAGGAAAAGTACAATGTTGATTAAACTTTTGATATACTTTTGCCCTATGAATACAATGCTACTATAATTCCTTCATAACATAAATTATTTAGATGGGTTATTTATTACATATCTATTGTGGCCTTTGTTTCAGACCATGAGGAAAATAGAATTTTTTTTTTAATTGCAGAGTGAGACTAGAAAAAAATAATATACGACTATCATACAAGCTAATATGAGAAAGTAGGAATGCAAATGATACACAGAATTTGTTTGTAAAGATGTGTATTACATGTGCAGACACATCTTGTGTGTGCCAAAGAAGTAGCCAAGTCACTCAAAGGCCAATAAAAGTCAAGTACATTTAAAAACCAAACAACAATGATGATGAAAAAAAGGTTGCATTTTTTAAATACTGAAATACAACTAATGACTTTCTGGAAATTCAGTTTTCTACCTCTCTTTCTGCAACAATATAGGAATCATTTTGGCCCTCAGTCTTCAATTTTTGAATGATACAATTCTCAATTAAAATAGAATAACAAACAATTAGTTTTAATAGATAATTCTGCAGAGATATTTTTGAACATGTTATTGCATTTTTTTTTTTTTTTTCTCGGAAAGTGTAAAGTAATGTTCATGGTGACTGCTTATGGCATTCCTTTCTCCAGACTGCTCTGGCTGATGGTTCCCTTTCGCATGCTTTTGGATATTAACTGTGTGAACCATGGCAAGTCACATCTTTAGTACCAGAACCCATATCCTTTGGGTCACACACTCCTTCAACTTATACAATTCACCCTCTTTATTCCTTCCTTCTGTATTAGTAGTGTAAGATATAAAAGATTTAATAAATGTCATCCTGGTGTAGTTCTGTCATCAATCAGTTCATAATCCTATTTCTGATGTGACATCGAAGGACATTTTATGGAAAGTCATGGTTCGCTTCATAGGACCAAAATGAAAAGGTATGAAATTTAACCTCCATAATAAAGTTTCCTATAATATGTTGTTTTTAATATTACTCCCTATAACTATAGTATCCATGGCTTTATATCAACTGTGTAAGTAAACTATGTAAAAAAGAGAAAAAGAACAAAATAGGAATTTAATTTATTTTCACATCTCATTTTTGGTTTTGCATTCCAGAGTTAAAGTAGCTAACTTTTTTGAATAGTTATTTTTAGGTGCATGCTTCTCAAAACACCAAGACAGGCTGAGTAACTAAGGGCTCATGACACACGCAAAGGCTGAGCTAAAGCCAATTGCAAACTCACCAAAAAAACTACAGTATATACCTCGGAATGTAATTTCTTAAGTTTCTTCTTCCTATAAGGAGGTGGATAAAATTATAGTTAACCAAACTACTTTCTGTATTTTTCAGAAGAAAGTTCCTGATAAGTCGGCCGGTAGTTGAAGGTGAGACCTAAGAAACAAAGGAAGACAGAGATGTTCTGTGCCGTGCAGTGTAATCACTTGTCACCACTGTGAACTTTGATGTGAATCTGAGCTCTGACATTTACTAGGTCTGTGAACCTGAAAATGTTACTTTCCTAAGACTCAGTTTCCTCGTATGGAAAAAGGGGTGATAATAATAGTATCTACCTTATAGGATCGCTACTAGAATTAAAAGTATGGTGCTCAGTATTTATTAGTTATTATTGTTAATAATAAAAATTATTTCACGTCAACAATACAAACTCCAAGGGTAAGGGGTAGGCATACATTTAAGTACATTTACCCTATATTACATATAACAATATTTCTGAAAACTTTGCACAGAAAATTGTGCTCCACACACAAAGAGTTCCATAGCCTAATAAGTTTGTGAAACCCTGCATGTTTTTAGATTCACATTATGTTATTATATTAAGGTCTCTGGAAATCACGCATAAATAAACCTGTGAACTTTTATTTAGCATACTTCTTCCTCAGCCTATTTGATCACACAGTGTTTTTTAGAAAAATATAATAGCTAATGAGAATTAATATACATTACAGCTTATTGTGTGTCAGATACTAATAGAATAGTTAGCTTATTTAATACCAAGTTACCCTTGGCATCCTCCTTTCACTAAAGAGGTTAGGTAAGTTGTTTAAGGTTACACAATCCAGAGGTGAAGGGTTAGGAGTCGGAATCAATTATTTGGTCTCTCGTGACCGCAGGCTTAATCGTTTTATTATCTATTCTTTTCCTGGGATCTAGCATTCCTGGAAGTACTTTAGGAAGTGCTGATTTTGAACATTATTTTCTTCAGGCAGGTGTTCTCATATTGATTTGTACACACTGCAGTCTTGTCTTTTTAAATAGCATGTAGACCTTTGAAGATAGGAATCATTTTATAGTGGAAATTCAAAGAGCCTAACAAAAGTGAATGGAAATTAGAATGTTTTTATTTAACTTCTAGACTGTTTTAAAGTTACTTGGTATGAGCCCCAAGTTGCTACCAGAAAGAAACGAATTCCATTTGCAGCCCTAATGATACAAATTGGAAATGGACACCTTTGCTCTTTCATGAATAAGCAAAGTGAATGATTCACAAGTTTGACTAAAAATAACATTTTTGTAGTTGTAAATTGTAGCAAGTGATTGCACATATGAGCTTTAAACTGACAGTAAGTAGCATGGAATAAATTTATAGAGATCAAAATGACAGAACATACTTAAAGTCATTATTCATTTGCCTCCTATTTGATTGCTAGGGTGTCTTATTTCCCAGCTAAATTAGAGAAGATCTCGTGATAAATTAAAACTATTTTAAAATAGAATTATGGGGCTTGAAAAGTCCTTGAAAGGTCATCTAATTTTCTTCTCCCCTACTTTGAAACATGCCACTATAAACTGCAGAGATTAAAATCCACATTTTTGTAGATTTGGTCATGGCCCAAACAGGTGCAATGTTTTGTAGAATAGAAATACTCAGGCCTTTCTCTAATCTTAATTCCATCTCAGAATATCTGTTTGGTGTTATTTGGACATTGTCAGAAGAATGTATGTATGGTAGTAGAATTTTTATTAAAATAATTTAAAATATTCTATAGAATTAAAGGAAAATTACTGCAAAAGCAGAAGTGTAAAGCAGTGAAAACTATTCCAAAATACAGAGCATAGAAGTGCTTATTAAAAACTGTTATACAAACTGATGGAACTAGGATAAACTGAGAAGCCAAATTAGTGAGTTGCTCTGAATCTTTGATAACAAGGTTTACCATGAAAAATCACTCTTGGGGGTTAAATTTGTCATGACCTGATTTTTCAATATGCTTCCAAGGCAAACCCCTCATTGGTTTTGAGAAGCGTATGCTTGTCCTTGGAGTAGAAGGCCATGCATGCCTCTTGCCTCACATTCCAGCAAGGTGACCTCTGTACTCCCCAGTCATCACATGACCTACTCAGCTCCAACTTCCATCTGGCAGACATGGGCATCCCAGTATTTAACTCAGTCGCAGCCAAAACTAATTTCCACACTGCTCTGAGTTTGAGTGTGATGTGTGCAGGGTTTATATTTATGCTCCCAGTGCCAGATGCTGGAGATGTAGAGATAGTTTGTAGCTGCTGCTGGAGCAGCCTCACAGTCAGTCAGTGGAGAGACATAAAGCACAAGAAGAGGGCAACATGATGAGTGCTGGGATAGTGCACTCTCGGTGCTAGGAGAGCTGTGGGGGGAAGGATCAGAAAATACTATAGAAAGGAATTAGCTTTTCAGGTGGAGAAGAGCACATGGAGATGGGCAGGGCATCTTAGGGTGGAAATTACACTTGCTATGGCACCAGAACATCAAAAGATGTAGTTACAAATGTAGGTTAGGCACTGTTTTATTGTTTCTAGCATTTGTTTTTCTTCTGTTTTCAATAGTAATTATTCTGAATCTTCCATAAATTAATGCAATGCCTACGAAGGAGAGGTTGATTTCTACTTCTTCTCTAATCCCTATTAGTCACAGACAAATATTTTTTGGATGCTGACTAGACTATGTGTATAGTGTCACGTTAACTTCAGATCATTTGACAGGAAGTTCCATGCAGTGGTATTAAGTAAACCTCTAAGTATCTACTGCCTTTTTTTTTTTTGTACAGTAATACAGTTTAAGATATGAAGATTCTATTATTGTTTAAACAATTTTTATACAAGTAATTAAAAAAATTTTGCAGATGACATAATATCATGTAAATATTTTTTCTTTTCTTTTTTTTTGTAAATTTTTATTTGTAATACTCTTATGATTCCCAGAGCAGGACATATTTTTAATTTTAGGATATCTTTTGATACCTGCCTCCATCATCATAATATCTTTTGTAAAATTTATAAGCGTTTAGACTTGATATATGAATCATTTTCTTTGGCTATTTAAGTATGATGAATGATGGAGACACTTAACATACTATATATTTCAGAAATGTGGTAGGTAAAATCACATTTTGATAAATCACAACATATTAAAAAAGCATAAGGGGAACAAGATATTTAACAGGTTCCTAATTTGATTACTTTTGTGATGTGGATGCCACTTTCCATTTGACTTCTTTGCAAATCTAGAATTTTATCCATCAGTTGCATCAGACGGATGGTGCATATTTTACTTAAAGAGAATTTAAGAGATTTCTCATTGATAGTATATCATCTTCTAACTTTTAGAAAAAATCAAAATAATTTTTAAGTGAGTTTATCAGTGAAATGTAAATTAATTTCATATTATTTAAAATAGATGTAATGGAAATTATTGCTCACTTATAATTTTATCAATATGCACTTCACAAAATACTTCAGCATTTCTACCCTAGTGGAAGGATTTATTAAGGAAGTGTAGTTATAGGAATGTAGTGAACAGCATTTTAGCCAACAAAACAGTACATATTCAAAATATCAAGAATTAAGGAACAGAAGAATCTGACTTATCCAGATGCTAACTCTCAGCATGTCAGAGTTAGTGGCTTCTATTTAATCCAAAGTTCCTGTCTTTAATATAAATAATGTTTCCAGCACTTCTGGTGGGGAGCATGTGATTGCCAATGTAAATTAATGCCCACTGTTGAGAATGGAGCCAAGCAGGATTAAGAGTGTGAACTCCTTCAATTCAGACTAACAGCTGGCTAACTCTGACTTAATTAACCCATGTATTTGTACTGCTATTTCACAAAATGGTAGCTGAAAACCTGTAGGTAAAAATGGAACTACTTATTGCAAATCCATCTACTGATTGTTAAATATAACTCACTAACTTTCACATGAACATTTCTTCTTGTTCTCTTGCTCCCTTGGAAATATAAGATGATCCCTGGTGCTCTTCTTTTTGCAATTGATATCTTTGAGGTATTTTTTAAAAAAAATCTCACAAATGAAATGATATTTTAAAAAAATTCACCAGCATGACATGTTTTCTAGCTGGAGTGAATTTTTTGAAAGAAGTGGTCATTCACATAATTAATTTAAAGACTGATGGTGATTTAATTTATTAACTAAATGGACTTTAAACAGAACAGTCTCCCCACCTCCCCACCCTCACACCCCCTTGGGATGTACATCAATCCAATGGCTTCTCTCACCATAGTTTTTCTCAAACAGAATTTTCATCTTTGTCTGCCAATTCAGTTTGGAACACTATATGTACATTAAAAAAATTTATTTCACCATGACTTCTGTTGATTTGGATAGGATCCTTTCTGGCAGGATATGAGATCTTCTTTTGCTCAAAAAGAACTCTAGTCCTTTTACCCTCCCAAGGATGCTATAAACTTCTCAATAAACACTTTATGCATATTTGGTAGCTATGATTTTACAAAGTGGAATGAATAGCAAAAAATAAGAATGCACAATAACAGAGTTCTTGGCTCATGGCAGGTGGCCCTGGGCAGGGCACAGGGTGCAGCTGAACTTGGCCTGCAACAAGGACCCTCTCAGGAGGCCCTTGCCGGTACACCCAGTGGCCAGCTTCAGCCTGAGCTGGAGTACCACCCGAGGTCACATTTGAGGGCAGAGAGGGCAGGCACTAGAGCTCTGCTAAAGTGAATCTTGTAAGGTCAGCCCTGGCACAACAGTTCCTCCACTGGTAAACGGCCAGTCATCATAACCAATTAGCCCAAGGGTCAATCCTTCACATTGATGAGCAAACAGAAACAAAGGCTCAACTACAATAGGAGGGCACACACAACCCATACAAAGAACATACCCAGAACACTCAGGTCAGGTGCCACTGGGCCCCACAGCACACCTACTACATAAGGCCATTCTACTAAGACCAGGAGACAGAGCAGCCCTACCTAATACATGGAAACAAACACAAGCAGGCAGCCAAACAGGGAAGACAAAGAAACATGTCCCGAAAGAAAGAACAGAACAAACCTCCAGAAAAAGAACTAAAAAAAATGGAGACAAGCAATCTATCAGATGAAGAGTTCAAAACACGTGTTATAAGAATGCTCAAAGAACTTAGGGGAAAGAGTAGATAGACTCAGTGAGAACTTTAACAAAAAGACAGAAAACATAAAAGGAGAGATAGAAAACATAAAAAAGAACCAATCAGAAATGAAGAATACAATGACTGAAATGAAGAATAGGAGGAATTAACAGTAGATTAGAGATGAAGCGGGAGATTGAATCAGTGATTTAGTAGATAAGGTAGCAGAAAACACTCAGTCAAAATAACAGCAAGAAAAAGAATTCAGAAAAATGAGGATAGTTTAAGGGGCCTCTGGGACAACATCAAGCGTACTAACATTCACATCATAGGGATACCAGGAGAAGAGAGAGAGCAAGAAATTGAAAACCTATTTCAAGAAATAATTACTGAAAACTTCCCTAACTTGGTGAAGGAAATAGACAAGTCTGGGAAACACAGAGAGTTCCAAACAGGATGAACCCATAGAAGCTCACACCAAGACACATCATAATTAAAATGCCAAAGCCTAGACACAAAGAGAGAATCTTAAAAGCAGTTCATTACCTACAGGGAAGCTCCCATAAGACTGTTGGCTGATTTCCCAACAGAAATTTTGCAGACCAAAAGGGATCGGCACAAAATATTTAAAGTAACGAAAAGCAAGGATCTGCAATCAAGATTACCCAGTAAAGCTATCATTCAGAATCGAAGGACCAGTGAAGAGCTTCCCAGAGAAGAAAAAACTACAGGAGCTCATCATAACCAAGCCAGTATTACAGGAAATGTTAGAGAGCCTTATTTAATAAAAAGAAAGAAAAAGAAAAAAGATTCAAAATATGAATAATAAAATGGCAATAACTACATATCTAGCAACAATTACTTTAAGTATAAATGGTTTAAATGCTCCAATCAAAAAAAAGGGTGGCTGAATGGATATAAAAACAAGATTCTTATATGCTGGCTACAAGAGACTCACTCCAGACTGAAAGACACAAACAGATTGAAAATAAAGGGGTAAAAAAAGATGTTTCATAAAAACGGAAACAATCAAAAAGCTAGGTTAGCAATACTTTTATACAAGACAAAATAGACTTTAAAACAAAGGCTATAACAACAGACAAAGAAGGACCCAGTAATCCCACTTCTGGGTATGGTATTTATTTAAAGAAACCCAAAACACTACTTTGAAGGGACATGTGAATTCTATGTTCACTGTAGCATTATTTATAATGATTAAAGTATGGAGGCCACCTGGGTGTTCATAAATAAATGAATGGATAAAAAGAGGTGGTACATATATACAATGGAATATTACTCAGCCATAAAAAGAATGAAATCTTTCCATCTGCAACAATATGGTTGGACGTAGAGGGTGTTGTGCTGAGTAGTGTAAGTCAAACAGAGAAAGACAAATACCATATGTGGAATCTAGAAAACAGGATAAAAAACAACAGATACAAACATATTTACAGAGAGCTTTTTGATGGTTGTCAAATTGGGAATGGGGGTATGAGTGAAGAGGGAGGGGATTAAGAGGTACAAATTGGTAGTCATGGGGATATAGAGTATAACATGGGGAACATATGTAGTAGTACTATAATAACTATGTATGGTGTCAAATGGGTACTGGATTTATCAAGATGATCATTTATAAGTTATATAAATGTCTAATTACTTTGTTGTACACTTGAAATTAATATAATATTGCATGTCAACTATAACTGAAAAAATACAAATACAAATATTAAAAAAAAAAAGAAAATTGACCAGAGTTATGCCACATGGTTATATCACAAGGCTCAGTTTCTTGATATCCTCCATGATGTAAGTTTTTGGAAATGCTGGTCCCTTATCAAACTCTGTGTATGATTTTTTTTTACATCTTTATTAAGTTTCTATATCTCTGGTCTATTTTCCATGGTGTGTATTATTATTATAGGAGAGGCCTGGGATGATAGAAAAACCAAGATCTGCATAAAGATCCATTTTTAAGTCCTGACTGTGTCGCATAGTCACAAAGAGATTTTGAAAAACTAAATTAGAATATGTAATTCTTATTTCTTTATTTAAAAAATAAGGATAATAAGGTCTTCACAGGGTTTATGTGAGGACCTAATGAGAAAATGTTTGTGAAAGTGTTTCGTAAACTGTAAGGCATTAAGCAAATGCTAGTTCCTATTATTTTCTCGAGGTTTCTACCTCGTTTAGAGCTTGAGTACAGGGGTCGCAAAGTCGGATCTGTTTGCCAGTGTCTATGTGATTAAGTGCCCTGGGAAGTGAAGAGAATGTTTTTGAAACTTAGTTTTATTATTCTAGCAACTGTTAAGTTTCTGAATTCAGAGTAAATGCTCATATTTCAGTAACTCATTCACTGAAAAATATTTATTGCACAACAATCACTGCCCAGGCCCTCTTCTGGTGCTTAGGATAAATCAATAAATAAAACAACAGTTTCTAACCTCACAGGGCTAACATTTTGGAGGGGAAAGAACAAAAAGAAATAATGAGAGTAAAGAAGTAAATTTGTTTTTTGGAGGTAACAATTGCCCTTAGAAATGATAAAAGCATAGAGAATAAGGGAGAATCAGGAATGTCAAGTAGGGTAGGTGTTGAAACTTTGTAAGAGAAAGTGATGATTAAGCAAAGGCATGGAGAAGATGTTATAGCTGTGCACCTATTTGGGTAGAGTATGTCAGGCACAAAGAATGGCTGGTGCAAATATACCGAGTCTTCAGAATAAGGGGTGAGAGGTTAGAGAGTGAGGAAGGATGGGGCAGATTCATCGGCCTATCTGTAGTCATGGTGAGGATTCCGGCTTTCACTCTTGAGTGAGGAGGAAGCCATGGAAGGTTCTGAGCAGAGGATTGATGTGACTTGATGTTTAAAAAGAAGTTCTGGCTTTGGCTGCAATATCTATAATAAGCAAATCAATGGCTTATGAAATTGAAACCACTTTGAAATTCTAATTTTTAACACAGGAGTTCGGTTAAATAATGTCAAATGATTGATTCTTAGAGTTTTTTTTTTTTTTTTAAACGTCTACAGCACCCGGTATTTCTAGGTGGTCTCCCATCCAAGTACTAACCAGACCTGACCCTGCTTAGCTTCCGAGATCAGACAAGATCAGCACGTTCAGGATGGCATGGTCATAGTCTTAGAGTTTTTAAGGTTTAGTCGTATCAGTGATGTCTTACAGGAAACCTTTGTCGTTGATGTTATTATTCTAGCCAGATCTCAGAAGGAAGGCAGGCCTGGGGCTGGCCTAGAGGACTGGAAGACAGAGTATGGTGCCCCTTGGTATGGCAGGTTTATTGGTTTCTGATTCTGCTTAATAAAGTATGTTGTGAGATGGAGCCTCAGCCAGCAAATGTGCAGAAAATGCAGCCAAGTCTTTGGCTCCCTCCTGACATTGGAAAAGGGAGATTGTTTTTTTCTTTTACTTACTTGCTCTTCTACAAGAGTGTGAACTTGTTTTCTGCAGCCAAAACAACACAAGCTTGAAGCTGATGATAAATATCATACCCAACTACAAAAGGAGTGGGGTTATCTGAGGCAGAACAAATATCTTTGGCATGGCCTCTAGTTCTCCCTGTCCAACACACCTGATTAACTGCAAAGACACTCTTGAAAGCTTCTCTCTCTCTCTCTCTCTCTTTCTCTCTCTCTCTTTCTCTCTCTCTTTCCTTTTCTCTCTCTCCCTCTCCCCAACCCACCCCCTGCCCCCAGTATGAATTTGGGTGTGGGCAAAATAGTTCCAAGTGGAAGACCCAAATAATGGGTCTGTATGAAGAGAGATTACAGGGGCCTGCACTTACATGCAAAGCCCTGGGGTGTGAGGAACCACCCTGTCTATTGCAGATGGAACACAAATCCTGCTGAGAGTGAGCAATAACATATTTTGGCATGAATATCAGCCACATCTTTGTGCAATGAATGTTAGTGATACCCACTGACAGTCTATTTTCTTCCAAAGACATAGTTTATTTCACAATTTTAATCAGAAAGATTGTTTCTTGTCTCCTGCAATGGAATGTAATGAAGAATAATAGATTTTACATTAAATGTTTAAGTAAAATTAAACTTTAAGTATTTTTGAAATATGAATCCTTTGAGTAGGGCTAACTCTGATCCCTGAAGAAGATGAAGAAGATGTTACTGGGCCTTTTACTCTCTAACAGGCATTTCAGGTAGTGGTCAAGATCTAATAGTCTCAGACCATTCAAGGGCCATCCGAAGCTTGATACCAAGGGGCTGACATAGGGGCACCACTTAAGGGTTTGCAAGGACCATTGGAAACCTTCTATTTGTAAAATTGTGAAGTAACATATCATTGCAGATAACCACTATGCAGGCATTTTTCAAATAAACTTTTGATTGACACATGACAGACATAAAAAAAAGTGTACTTTTTTTAGTGTACAGCTGGAAGAATTTTCACAAAGTACATACATTCACATAACTGCTACATGTATCTAGATGTGGACCATCACAACATTTTTTTACCTACTTCCAGTGAGTGAACCACTATTTTAATATGTAACCCCATTGATTACTTTTACTTGTTTTGGAGATTTTTACAAATAGTAACATACAGTATGTATTTTTTTTATGTTTTAAAGATTCATCCATGTTATTGTATGTAGGAATTATTTTTTTTTACTGCTGAATAGTATTCCATCGAATGAATATCCCACAATTTATCTGTTCTTCTGTTGGTGGACATTTGTTCCCCAGTATTTGCCTGTTTTTAATAGTGCTACTGTTTACATTTTAATACGTGATTTTTGGTGCACATAAGTATGCCTTTCTAAAAGGCATTATACTTAGGAGTGAAATTACCAGTCGGTAGGGTATATATATGTTCAGCTTTAATAAATATGACTAAAGAGTAAATACATATTTGCATGTTCTTTTGTTCTTCATTCTTTACTATGTTTCCGTGTTTCCATTTAGGATCATTTTCCTTCGGCTTGAAGAACTACATTTATAACTTTATAACTTTTTCCTTAGGCATAGTTCTTTCAGGTTTTGTCTGGAAACATCTTTATTTTATCTTCATTTAATAATTCTTGGTATAGGATTATAGGCAGTTTTTTTTTTTTCTTTTGGAATTTTAAAGATGTGATTGCATTTTTTTTTTTTTAACAGTTTCCTTCCTTTCTGTTTGGGGGTGAGGTACCAGTCCTCATGTTGCTCCTTTAAACATAATGTCTTTTTTTGGTATAGTTTATTATAAGATTGATTTATTCTTTGTCTTTGTTTTTCATTTGTTTCATACCAAACAACTGTGCCTAGGTGCAATTTTCTTTGTCTATATCTTGCTTGGGATTTCTTTCACTTCTTGAATCTATGGCTTGTATTTGTCACTAGTTTTTGAAAATTCTCACTCATTATCTCCGAGTGAATTACTTGGAGTTTTCTTTATAACATCATGTCCTGTGACTATGGTTTTATTTTAATTTGGATGCCTTTATGTTTTTTCTTGCCTAATTGCCTGGTTAGAACCTCTAATGTTGAATAGAAGTAGTGAGAAGGAATATCTTGATTTGTCCCTTACTTTATGGGGAGAGTATTCAGTCTTTCGCCATTCTTTACCATGTTAATTGTAGTTTTCATAAATCCCCTTTAATGGGTTGAGGAAGTTTCCTTCTATTCCTAGTTTGTTGAGTGTTTTTATCATAAAAGAGTGTTGGATTTTGTCAAATGCTTTTTCTGTACCTATTGAAATGATCATATGGTATTTGTATATTTTATTAATATGGTATATAATATTAGTTGAATTTTGAACAACCTTGCATTCCCAAAATAAATCCCACTTGATTATGGTGTATAATCCTTTTTACAATTTGCTGGATTTATCTTGCTAGGATTTTCTCATGTATTCATAAGAGCTATTAGTCTGTAGTTATTTTTTTTTTCTTGTATCTTTGTCTGATTTTGGCATCAGAGTAATTCACTGTCCTCATACAATGAGTTGGAAACTGTTTCTCTTCCATTTTATGGAAGTGTTTGTAAAGGATTGGTATTAATTCTTTTTTAAATGTTTGAGAAAATTTACCAGGGAAGCTATTAGGGTCTGGAAGCTATTAGGGGTGGTAGTAGTTTAAAATTAATAATGGCATCTATTAATCAGAGGTTTGTTTGGATTTTCTGTTTTTTTCCTTCAATAAATTTTGGTAATTATGTAGTTCAAGAAATTCTTCCATTTCATCTAAGTTATCCAATTTGTTGGCACACAGTGATTTATAATAATATTCCCTTAACAATTTTTTCCAAATGTCAGTAGTAATGTCCCTCTTTCATTCATAATTTCAATGATTTAAATCTTCTTTTTTTCTTAGTAAACCTAGACAAGATCATTACTCTTTAAATATTACTCCTGTTCTATTCTCTCATTCCATTGTCCCTCAGTGGCTCAGATGACACATATGTAGACATTCATTATGGTTTATATGTTTCACATTCTATTCCATATTTTCTATTTCTTTTCTTTGTGTTTAAGTTTAGAAATATTCTACTGATCTGTCCTTTAGTTCATGATTTTTTTCTTCAGCCATGGCCATTTTACAGGTTTAACGCATTTACTGTGTTCCTAATTTGTTATTTTTAAGTTATAGAATATCTATTTTATTTTTTCTTACAGATTTTAATTTTTTATGGCTAGTCTCCATTGCCATCTATTTTCTTAACAATAGTAATCACAGTTATTTTAAAGTTTTTGTCTGATAACTCGAAAATCTCTATCACCTGTGAATATTTTTTAGTTTGTTTATACTATTGATCCTGTTTTTTGGGAGCACTGGTAATTTTTGATTGAATGCCAAACACTATAAATATACAGGTTTGGGAGAAATTATCTTATACTTCACAAGAAGACTTACTCTGTCCTCTGACAGGCAACCAGAGTAGATGCAAACCATGCCAATGCAATCTAGAAGTGTGCTTTCTTGATTTGGGGTCATTAAATATGATAATGCATTTAGGAAATAGATATCTTTATTTTAAATACAGCAGGTTTTGAATTTTAAGATACTATCTGTAAAATGAATCTTTAAAGATTTTACTTCAATTTCTGTGGCTGTTCTAAAGTTAATACAATGGTTAATTAAGAAGGATCAATAGAAAAGTTTGTTGTACTTATTTTAAGCCATGGGGTGCTAAATACTGGGATATTGCAGCCTATGTTCATTGCTCTTCAGAGAGGTGGCACTTAGCAGACAGCTTCTCATAGAATAAACACTAACAAATGCTTGGTCATTAAATTGAACATCAGAAGTGCTTGCTTTGAGGATAATATTATCTCATTTCCAGGATTGTTGTAAGAACTAATTGAGAAACCAAACAAGCACTGAATGCCCTATTAAAATTTATTTTTATTTTATATTTATAAATATATGTTAATCAGTTTTTTAAAAAATATTGGTTAACATACTCTTCTCTTCTCTCCCGTTGCCCCCTTTTCCTCCTGCCCAACATACATACACACTCACATCCATTGTTACTTATTTTCTTGTTGCTTTAGGCTCTGGTCACCAGCTATCCCTTCATCTAACTTCTCTATCCTACTGGTAGTTCAACTCATTCTAAGACTTGATTATTCAACATTATAGGTATCCTATCCTATATAATACTTCCATTTTTTCAGGTCCCCATAAATCTTGTGTAAATTCTTATGTAAACCTTCAGCCTGAATGATATTTGAGAAGAAACTTAGGACAGTTTATATTAAGTAAAAGTCAAAGTCTATCAAAACAAATTCTAAATCATTGCTGATTTCCTAGAAGTTTTGAATCAATGATATTAGCTTTGAATTGTAGACTGATTAACCTAAAGCATTAAACATGGAGACAGAGAAACATTAAATATGGCTTCAAGGTCTCTTCTGTTATAATGTAAGAATTGCAATTGGACCACGAGAAGGAATTTTATCTTCTGTAAATTTACTTTTTTACATTAAACAGAACTAATTTTCTTTCAAGTCTTTTGCAACTTAAATGAAAGAAAGCTTACTGAATTAAATACTATCATATTTTTGTTTTTTAACTTGTAAATATCAGGTGCATTTAATAGATCATCTTCAAACAGAGAGACCCCCAACTTCTCAAAAAAGCCAAAATCTTTGCTTCCTCCTATCAAACCGTGGGTTATTTTCAAGGTTATACAGCGTTAATGTTTTTTAGATGAAAATAATCTCTTCGAAAAATGAATTTCTAAGTTTTTCTTATAAGAAAACACTTTACCAAATTGGTGGAGAATGCTGACATTTAGAATGCATGTTCATGGTTAGTCACTGATATGTTTAGACTGGATTAATTTAAGGGAAGAAAATTTTTAAAGGCTGTGCACTAGCCAATGAAGTTAAAGAAGTGACTTGGTAAGGTCTAAACATGCATGATATCCAGAAGATCATTTGTTAGTGCTATCTTGTGTTTAAGGAAACACATCCTTGACAAAATGGCTATGAATGTAAATTTTTTCTGTTTAAGAAATTGCTTGAGGCCCTTTTTTTTTTTTGGATTGCCGCCAACCTGAGAGAGCTGTTTATCTTTAGTAAATAACCATTGTTTTCCATC
Organism: Pteropus vampyrus; assembly: GCF_000151845.1. Taxonomy (NCBI): domain Eukaryota; kingdom Metazoa; phylum Chordata; class Mammalia; order Chiroptera; family Pteropodidae; genus Pteropus; species Pteropus vampyrus. The sequence continues at coordinate 172,246 of NW_011889307.1, read as the reverse complement.
TTCTTTCCAATAAAGGACTGTTTCTTAAAGACAATTTTCTCTGAAAAAGAAAGATTTCATTTGTATCATCTTCGAAAATGAATCACTATGTCGTGCTCTTTATATTAAAGGAGAAAAATTAATTAGCCAAATTAAAAATAATAGTTAATATAAATAGAGCTTAGCTTCTTACTTTTGCAGGACCAATGAACAAACTGAATATATTTTGTTAGAGACTTTGATGAAGAGAAAGAAATAGTGTTTTTTTCAATTAAGGTTGATGATTGAAGGGCTGAAAAACTAAGGAGAAACCTCTTCAGTTTAATTTCATTGAAAACTTAGAGATCCACCTTTTGAAAATTAACTAATTAACTCACATCTTTTTAACATACAGGTTGGGAAGCAGTATGCTCAACATGCTGCTTTGATACATACTTTTTTTGAGCATTGTGCTCAACATGATCCTAGTTCAGGGTGATTTGTTCTTTAACAAACCAACAATTAAGAAGATATCTAAACCCACCACAAAACTATCATCAGAGAAAGAATGTTTACTAGGAACTAAGAGGTCACTTTGATAAGTTTATTTCTTACATGTGTTTTGGAAATTCAGAATGAGAATAGAGTCCGTCCCTGGGAAGGTAAAAGCACAGGAAGCTATAGATTGAAAACAATAAAATGCCTCGTAATGTCCTACGAGACACCAAAACATATTCTAAAGCTAGTCACCAAAAGTTTACTTTACTAGCACCAAAATCAATAAATAGATCAATGGAGAGAATAGAAAATATGAAAGTAGACCTTAGTAAATAAATTCATGTATTATCCATAAAACTAGTCCCACAAAACAGTAGTAAAAAACACCAATGGATTAAAAGTAATAAAATTGTGCTGTGATGATGGGGTAATATTTGGAAAACATAGTGTATACCTCACTGTATACACTAAAGTAAATTCCAGTTGGATCAAAGAGTTAATATAAAATATAAAACCATGTTTCAAAGAACAATATGAATAATATTCATCTGATTTAGATTAGTAGAAGTCTTTCTAAGAATAAAGTCATGAAGAGGTGCCAAATAGTTAAACTACATTAACATTCTGATACAGAAAGTTTAACCATACAAATTTTAGCTATGTAAGAATGTAAAATACCACCAAATTAAAAGACATATACATATGACAGAGGATCAATATCTTTCTTACGAGTAAAGGTATTAAAATCATTAAGAAAAACAAGACTTCAATAAAATAGTGGTCAAACAACATAGAAACAAGACATGTAAATGGGCTATAATGGAATCTTAAAAGGTTCAAATTCATTAGTAAGTGAAAATTAGTTTAAAAATGGAATTCATCACATACCAGATGGAAAATGAAACTAGGACCAAGGGAAGGCGCAAGAAGATTGGTCCCATCCCCTGCCTGCAGTAGGAGTGTCAGTTGTCATTAAGTCCTGGAAAATGACACAGCCACATGTGCTTCCTGTGAGGCACATTTTAACACTGGAATCATTCTAGGAATCTGTTCTCAAGAAATTATCAGACTTACAGTCAAATGCTGACAGAGAAGGAGATTTTTTGCATTAATATTTGTTTGAGCAAATAAGCTGCATAAAGCTCCACCTAAATGTCAAACAAAAATAAATTATCAAATAAAATAAATTGAATATTATATAATTATTATTAATTATGTTTATAATAGGAATTTTTAAGGACATAGAGATACCTATGCTATGGTATTGAGTGAGAAATGGCAGGATAGAAAGTTTATATAGAGTATGCTATAAATTTTGTAAAGATTTGTATGTGCATGAGTGTGTACACATGTGTGTAGAGAAAAAATTGTTGGAAATATATTAAAGTGTCAATAGTACTTTTTCATAAGTGGTAGAATTACAGGAGATTTTAATGTTTTCACCTGAAGTTTTTAACTAGAAAAAATATTATTTTAAAGTTAAAATTCAGTATTTACTTTAGTAATGAGACCAATTTAATGGAATTTTTAAACTTACAGTGTCTCATGATGAGCTGTGTAAAACTGACTAATGTCTTGATTAATATCTCTGACTCAAACATTTAACACATTCCTTACAAGTTTCAGCAAGTAGGTGACATCCTTGCTCTTCTCTCCACATCTATTTCTTCACCTTTAAATGTGGCAAGAATAGTGGAACAATGGATTTCTTCAACTAAATGGAGCAATGTAAGAAAAAAATAATAAAATAAAAATCAGACATTCCCCATAGGATTTGGCACTTTAAAAAAAAATTCCCAGCCAGATACTGGTGATTAGAAAAGAGAGAATTTGGCCACAAGGTGTCAAGCAATTCTTTCCTCTGGTAAAGGCAGCATTTATTCTCTGGAAAGAGAAAACTAATGAACTGGTGTGATTAGGAAACCAAACGCATGAACATTCTCTTTCTCCCCTTAACCTCCACCATACTTTTGCCCTCCCATGTACCGTCAGCTCTCTGGAGCTGATCTGTACCTCTGTCCCGATTTCCTCACCACTCACTCAGCCTCTTCATCTCCAGCACTGTTTCTCACATAGTGCCCATTCCACTAAAAGTGCTCTCTCAGAAATATCTGTACAGATTCAAATGATCCTGCTTCAGATTTTTATTTCCTTGACTTCCCCTAAAACATACCAAAATAATCACCAACCCCCTTTACTTTGAAACAGTCTCTTGCCCCTGTGACACACTATCACCCCATTAATCATGAGTTCACTTCGTGATTTCATTGACTTTATGTACTTCTGTCTTTGCAGTCTTTGGGATGAGGGAGGGCAATATTACATTCTCTTATTTGAGCTGTTACTTCCATAAAGGCTGTTAGGACATGAATTTCTGCCACAAGTAACATATTCCACGTGGGAAATGAATATATACAGATAGTGATGGTGATGATGATAATGATGATGATGCAGAATACCAACCTTCAAAGTGTCTTAGATAGATTAACTAATTTTATTTCCCCTTAAATTCTATGCAGTAGGTGCTATTATTTCCTGCATTTTGTCAATGAGGAAATTGAGGCATAGAGAGTTTAAGTAACTTGTTGAGATGATGGAATTAGTACGAGACAGAGCCAAGATTCAAATCCAAGAAGTCTGTGCCCTTAACAGTGTTGTAATACTGTCTATGCCCTTAAACCAATTCGTACTCGAGTGGGGGGGGTCAGAAAACTAAGAAAAGCTACAACACAGACGATATAGTTGTTATAAGATATGGGAAAGATCCTGGAAGCACAAAGGAATTCTAGGGATACAGGTGTAGCTTCCTGGAAATAGGTTTGCAACATGAAGATGAGGAAAAGGCAGAGATGAACACACCAGATAGGAATACATGCATGTGCAAAGATACGCACATTATGTAAGAAGCAAGCATTGTATATTTGAGGAATTGCACATCATTTCTTTTTTCTCTGTTGTGGATTCTCCAGAATGGCAGAATATAAACTGATGGAGAGTGGCCACATAATACAAAACATGGCAACCATACTTAAAATGCTCGCTGTTGTGACCAGGCTTTTATTTTATAAAGGCCACAGAGGATAGAATAAATAGGTTGCAAAGTGGGTCATTGGGATGAGAGATGAGAGGGCTACAACCAAGGTATCCGTATTTAGAATGGAGGGGAGGGTCAGACATGAGCTTTAGGAGGTAGAACCCACAGAAGGGGTGTTTGGTTATATATGAAAAAAGATTAAAGGGAGGAGTAGAAGTCAAGGATGACTTTTACATTGCAGGCTTAGGTGGAAGGTGATCCCCAATCCTAAAATGATGAATGGAGTGGGAGAAGCAGTTCTATGGATGAAGATAAGGAATTCAATTTTTGAAATGGTGAGTTATAGTCAGTTACTGAATAGAAGATTGAAAAGGAAGCTGCAAATATGTCTTGAGGTAGGGCTAGAAGTCAGGGAATACAGATTTTGTGAGTCCTGGGTACCTGGAGAATGGTAGATGAAATTATCTTGCGGAGGTGGAGGGCAAAAAGAGGCCAGGCTATAGATTCCTCAGAAAATGTGACTATTTAAAGGATGAAGAGAGTCAGAGAAAGCAGCAAAGGAGTCAAAAAACTGCCAGAAAAATTTGTGTGTAGTTTTAAGTCCCTCTAAATTCATAAAGAAGTGACTAGTCTGTTATTTAGAAGTCTAAATTCCATAAATTTCTAATGAGAAAGTGTGTCAGGGAAAGAAGAGGTGATGAATTTGACTTTCTTTGCCTTCTCTTCCTTTCTAAGTGGCAAAGAAAAAGATACTATTAAAGAATAAACAAAAATATCTGCTCTGTGACTTGCAGTGTTTTTGCTGGGCTGACCAATGGAGAGAAAACTGAAAGTATAAAAATAAACAATGGATTGCTTGAATGAAGATGGAAATTTAGGAGAAAAATTTGGCTACTTTTTATTATTTGATTTTATGTTTCCAAAGTATCTCTGCTTTAATCACTTTTCTAAAGTTTTTGCTGTTAAAATGATAGAATCATATGATATAATAGTTCCACTTCAAAATATTCACTGAAGAGAAATGGAAATATACAAAGGCTTAGAATATGCATGTTCATAGCAACATTATTCACAATAGCCAGAAACTGGAAAAAAATCCAAATGTCCTTCAACTAGTGAATGAATATGCAAAATGTGATATATCCATACAATATAATACTATTTGGGAATAAATAGAAGCAAACTGTTTTATATATGCTGTGGCATGCATGGACTCCAAAATTTATGTTAAAAGAAAGAAGCCAGACACAAAGAATATATATGTTGTATGATTCCACTTATATAAAATATAAAAAGGCAGGAATCAAAGCAGTGCTTGCCCAGGGCTGAGATGGCAACAGGGATTTACAGCAAATGGGCTAAAGAACTTTTTAAGATGATGAACATGTTCCAAAACTCTGTAACTCTACTACAAAAATCAATGACCTGTACAATTATAATGGGTGAATTTTATAGTATGTATATTCTACCTCAATAAAGCTTTATGTACCATAAAAATCATAGGATCATTATTTATGGCTGAAAGAGATCATTTATCCAATTCTTATTTTGTTTGAGTCTTCCAATATTTTCTTACTATTTCTAGTTATTTCTAGTCATCTCTTATTTCATTGACAAGTTTCTACACATGGTGATTTTTATTTAACCTGTCTAGGAGACAGAATGAATCATAGAGACTTATGGGCAAGTTGAAATGTTACTGTAGCATGTAGTCACCTTTCCAAGTGATGAAATAGGTTTGTTTGAATTTAATTTTCAGTACTACCTATAGGATATTTGAAATCATGAAAATCAATTTTTGAAAGTTGAGAAAGAACTTTTTATTTTGGATAGAGAAATTGTATGCTTCCTATTGATTCTCACTTCCTTCCTTGTTGTAAATCCCAATATTGGTGACTTACTAGGAAACTCAAGAATCTTTGCAGTTTGGAAATGTTTCTCTCTGATTTTTCTTTGTAAAAAAATAAATCTCTTTAATTTTTTGAAATGTAACATATTTTTTGCACATTTTACAAGTATAAATTGTCGAAGAGAAGGTCCTTGAATATCATATGTATTGTTCCGTATTCTCATTTTACCTGTTAGTCTCACAGTTTATTGGTGGTAGAGATGGAAACAGGTGTTATTTTAAAATTCTTAAGTGGTTGATGATGTTCTTCAAAGATTTCATTCTAATTATCTAATATTCACCTCTTTAGAGCTCTTCTCTGAGAGTCAGATCTGTTTATACAAATTTCAACTAGAAACATTCATTTGGATGATGCACGGACAACTCTCCTTCCAAGGGTCTAAAATTGAAGTCATTATAGTGCTCCTCAAACCAGCTAAGAGTTTAAGAGCATGTGTTCTCTTGGCTTTCAAATGACAAAGCCAGGAATTTTCTAATCTTTGCACATGTAATTTAGCTTCTAGAAACCCTAGTTTACTTATTTACAAAGGAGGATTATAAGAGTATTCTTTTGATTGGTTTGTGGTAAATATCAAATGAAAAATTTATTAAAGTATTTTGTACAGATTTTAACAATCATAAGTACTCAATATTAGCTATTTTCTCCTTTTTCTTCATTTCCTCTATCAGTAAATGTCATCAGATTCTATCAAATTGCTCAAATGACAACCTCTTGTTTCTCATTCTTTACCTCCTAAATAGCATCAAGTCCTGCTGTAAAAACAGAGAGATATTAGAAAAAATAGAGGTAAAATAAAGGGCAATGGAGGAAAAGTATAGAGTTGAGGGCTACAGAATATAAGTCTTTGGAGTCTAGATGTGGAGTCATCGGTAAGGGGACTATGAAAAATCTTGCTGGATGTTATGAATTGCATTTTTTTTTGTAACATTATGAGACAGAAGTAAAGATTGGAATTCTTTAATTTTTTAAAATACCTATATTGTCCCACATGTTAGCCCCCACAGGTCTAAAACTTTATGAGGCTTGTATCTGTATACCTTTTTATTTAAAATTGAGTACAAAAGGAAAGAGTGCTAAAAGTAGGTAGTAGTTAATTTTCAATGTTTCCATACTTGATTTAATAACTCAAGAAATGTTTAATTACCAAAAACATTTAATTGCCAAAGCACCCCCAAGAAGGTGAAGTACTCGTACCACCCTACAGATAGACTACTTTAAGATCAAAGATGATATATTGTAATTTAAAATTACTTTTTTATAAAAATAAAAATATTAAGGATTTTGGAATTTATCTACCCAGTCTTTATGTATGAATGTGCATGTATGTATGTATGTATGTATGTATGTATACAATCACACATACTAAATTAAGATCACAGTAGTCACATTATTGTGTCACCTGCTTTCTTCATTTAACAAAAAAATAAGCATTTTATCATATCATTAAATATTTTCAAAATATTATTTTGCATGAATGTATATGGATGTATTTAACCAACTTTTTTAGGTCTACTACGTCATGTTTTCTCTCAAACCATCACAAGTTTGAATTGAAACAATGATTTTTAAAAATTGAAAATTTTCTTTCTGCCTTCTCTGTCATTTTATAGATGCCATGTACTTTATTCAAGATAAATGTCTATTTTTTTGTGTGATAGTAACCACAATTTATTCGATTATAAGAAAAAAATAATTAATTTGGTATAAATTATAGGGTAAAACCCATATGACTCAAAAGAAAGTCTGAATTGTAGATTATTTGAAAAGAAATTTAGTTTTATTCATGATAACCTTATATAAGTAAAATTAGGACAATAAAAATGTGGTTTATAATTGTTAAAGAATCTAGTGACAAAAAGAGTAAGGGGTGATACGGAACCATTTCTGGCAAAGGGTGGTGTAAGTGGCAATAACGACATCCCGTTTACTGTGCATGTCCGATTTTGGTGGTGTCAGCGGATGAGCTTGGGCCCACTGTTGCCTGTGGCATAGTTCTGTGCTGTGATATTAAGTGTTGTTCCTGACTATGTAGCTTCCATTCTTGGTTCTGCAGTCATTTTAAAGTTTGTATGCACTAAGTCCTTTTAATAAATTCCTTAAAAATTTTTTTCTTAGTAGGTTTTTGTTGCTTGCAATTATGCTGACAGCACTGTAGAAATTCTTTCATCAAAATAAAGTTTACCTAGAATATAGAATGTATAAAATCAATAAGCATTTTTTAAAATAAGGATATCCAAGGCCAGGCAAACTGATTAACTCACTTATGGACTTGCACCTACCTGATGTGATTTTTTTGGTGATTTTAAGAGAAGGATGTGCAATGGTCTTGAGTAATGGAAGCTATCGAGGTGCATTGGGTTATATTAGTTTGGCTCTGAGTGAATGAGGCAGCTGTTACCTCATGGAAGTGTTAGAAAGATATAAATTTTGCCTACTTTTTGAGTTTGCCTAGGGAGGGCCTGCAAGCAGCTTAATGTAGACTTTATTAGGGTACTCTGTAGGCTTCACACATAGGCCCATCCCTTTGTGGAAGGCATGGGGACGGGTGAGGGCAGTGAGGCATGGTTGGGAGCTGATGCTGAACAATTTGTTGTAATTAACCTACCCAACTAGGTCATACAAATAGAAAACACATTCTCATACTTATAAAGATAGAGAAAGGCTCTGGGCTATAGAATTTGACAGTATAATTCAGTTGCCAGGTCAGTCTTAGTCTTTGGGAGGAGGGTACAAATAGACTATGTCTTCTATACAACAGATTACTCAATAATTACAGCATGTAACTGGTTGCACTCTGTACTGCAAAGTAAGGGGACCTCTTGCCAAATTGTCCAGAAGAGTTCACCCACAGTTGTGACAGGTGTTTTTATTTCACTTGCAGACTTCTTTGAAAAGCCCTTGGCATGAATAAGTTCTTGGCATGCAAGCTTAACCCTAAGGGAGTTCCAAGTTGCAGAAAGCCTTTTCTTTGGTGAATAAAATTCCTCCACCTCTTTCATTACAAACCTCCTCCTTCTGTTTCCAGGAATTTTTTATTTTGAGAGGTCTCAAACTGGCTCTCACCAACATCTGCACACTGAAAGCTTGA
>NW_011889307.1:161213-163357 GCF_000151845.1 Pteropus vampyrus | reverse complement strand
AATGATCTCAGTACAACTTGTGTCTGATGGAAGGTCACTGCTAGGTCATGCAATGTCATGAGTAGAAGGGGACTTTTTGAGGGACATCCCTTACCTCAGGGCAGACTCTCCCCTACTATATCCCACACGGATTCTTTGTCAATGGGAAATTTATAACCTTCTCTTTCATATCTTAATGACACCTCTTAAGAAATTCTGCCTTCCGTTTAAACATGTACATAGATGATATGAACTGACAAGCTGTCAAATCCTTTTTTCTCTTTATTTCAGAGGAATAGAAATAGACTGGGAATTCCAGATTCAAACATCCAGGTCAAATTTCAGAGGTTGGGTTGTTGAAACTTCTCAGGCCTACTTTGAGCAAACTTTGTTCTAAACCCTAATATCAGGATGGCCTTAGAACTGGCCAGCCCACAGAGGCTTTTATGCTGGTTATAAAGGCTGGGGTTTAACTTGTAGAATTCAGCCTCAGTAAATATCCTTAAAGCTGGGATAGAATTTGAGAAATTTCTAGAAATGGAAAAATGTCTTCCTTTCTTCCAAATCACTTTGGTATTAAATTACCATGAAAATCCTTTTCCCCCTCTGCATTAAGAGAAAGAAGACTAACTAGACAATATTCTCCTTTTAATAGCTGTCCATGGGCAGAAAAGTCATTGCATGCAGGGCCAAATTTAGATAAATCTAAAGAGACAATATACGTGTTCTTATTTTTTAAATATCCAAATCTGTGTACAATCCCATCTTCATTAGTATTCTCTAATACCTCTAGTTTTAATTCCCATACTCCACATGTACCCTTATATATTCTTCTGCATGCACTCTTATATATTCTTACTATTAAATATTTGCACTCAGGAGAAGATGAAAAATGTGTTCACACTATGTGTGCACTACCAAGACTATTCATATCAAGGTTCACTGAATAAAATCACTTGTGAAACTTTATGTAGAATTTCAATCAATCAGTAGTATGAGAGATAGAGAACTATGTCATGGACTCTATTCCATGAAATTTATATAATATAGGAACTTGGACCATAACTTATGACCTGAAATTAACTATATTGAATAATTCTTATGTGATGACAGAGCAAAACATTTGACATAGAGGTTGTCCTGGAAAAATCAAGATGAAAGATCATCACACTCTGGAGAGGTCATCCATCGTATCTTCATAAAGTCTGCTTTTTCTATATTAATTCTGAGTCTAAATCCTGTCTAACATGACCTTCTCATTTTTTTAATTGGCTGTTAGTTAACAGTGAATTTAGACTACTAATATCAACTCTGGAAATTGGTCAAACATAAGTTTAAAACATTGTTAAAAATTCTTAGAAGTCACTTTTACTTCAGTAATACTAAAAATATAGGCCTGTGTAAGTGGACTTCAAGATATAATTACTGGATTTTTTAGAAAATTATTTCCAATAAATACAATAAAACACCAGCTCTTCATAAGTTTTTTATAGGTTGTCTTCTGACATGGGGGTGCATACGAAGGAAGAGGAGTGAAGTCAATATTTACTTCTAGCCTGGAACAATTACAACTTTTCTCAAGTATTTATGTAAGTAACCATTTACAAGACTATTCCAGAGGAAATCTGATAAAATAAGTCTGTTGGAAGTGTGGTGGCCTTTTCAAAACAAATTTGAGGCAAGAACCCTTTTCCTGTTTTAAATAGTTGTTTTCTTTTTACATCTTCTGTTTTACTCTAACATGTAACCCCACTTTTTTATTATGCAATACTGTTTTTTTCTCAAGGAGAAAACCTATTTTCATATAAATAGTAGGTATATAAAAGCCATCGTTTTATAAGACTACTCTAATATCTTGTCCTTGAGAATAGGAAAGGCGAATCTTCAATGACTTTCACAATACTTGGCTCAGGCTAGACACTCCATAAATATTGGTTTGATGAAGAGAAGTAAAAACAGATGAAAGGCTAATGTGAATGATAGACACAGATATTTTACTTTGAAAAGGTATACAAATTTATGGTTGAAGATGACATCTGCCTAAAAGTCATTTATGAAATATCTTTCAACTTTTTCTAAGATAGTTTTAAAAATAAAAATGTAGCAAAAATCAAAACACAATCCAAATGAAACTCTTAGAGACAACCTACCACAGATTCTTGGAG
>NW_011889307.1:129726-161163 GCF_000151845.1 Pteropus vampyrus | reverse complement strand
ATTCTTACTATTAAATATTTGCACTCAGGAGAAGATGAAAAATGTGTTCACACTATGTGTGCACTACCAAGACTATTCATATCAAGGTTCACTGAATAAAATCACTTGTGAAACTTTATGTAGAATTTCAATCAATCAGTAGTATGAGAGATAGAGAACTATGTCATGGACTCTATTCCATGAAATTTATATAATATAGGAACTTGGACCATAACTTATGACCTGAAATTAACTATATTGAATAATTCTTATGTGATGACAGAGCAAAACATTTGACATAGAGGTTGTCCTGGAAAAATCAAGATGAAAGATCATCACACTCTGGAGAGGTCATCCATCGTATCTTCATAAAGTCTGCTTTTTCTATATTAATTCTGAGTCTAAATCCTGTCTAACATGACCTTCTCATTTTTTTAATTGGCTGTTAGTTAACAGTGAATTTAGACTACTAATATCAACTCTGGAAATTGGTCAAACATAAGTTTAAAACATTGTTAAAAATTCTTAGAAGTCACTTTTACTTCAGTAATACTAAAAATATAGGCCTGTGTAAGTGGACTTCAAGATATAATTACTGGATTTTTTAGAAAATTATTTCCAATAAATACAATAAAACACCAGCTCTTCATAAGTTTTTTATAGGTTGTCTTCTGACATGGGGGTGCATACGAAGGAAGAGGAGTGAAGTCAATATTTACTTCTAGCCTGGAACAATTACAACTTTTCTCAAGTATTTATGTAAGTAACCATTTACAAGACTATTCCAGAGGAAATCTGATAAAATAAGTCTGTTGGAAGTGTGGTGGCCTTTTCAAAACAAATTTGAGGCAAGAACCCTTTTCCTGTTTTAAATAGTTGTTTTCTTTTTACATCTTCTGTTTTACTCTAACATGTAACCCCACTTTTTTATTATGCAATACTGTTTTTTTCTCAAGGAGAAAACCTATTTTCATATAAATAGTAGGTATATAAAAGCCATCGTTTTATAAGACTACTCTAATATCTTGTCCTTGAGAATAGGAAAGGCGAATCTTCAATGACTTTCACAATACTTGGCTCAGGCTAGACACTCCATAAATATTGGTTTGATGAAGAGAAGTAAAAACAGATGAAAGGCTAATGTGAATGATAGACACAGATATTTTACTTTGAAAAGGTATACAAATTTATGGTTGAAGATGACATCTGCCTAAAAGTCATTTATGAAATATCTTTCAACTTTTTCTAAGATAGTTTTAAAAATAAAAATGTAGCAAAAATCAAAACACAATCCAAATGAAACTCTTAGAGACAACCTACCACAGATTCTTGGAGCGATCCCAAGACAATAAGATTGCCAGTATCTGGATTGATAAGAACACTATTATGAATCTACTCTACCTATATTTTGCTTAATGTAACAAAACAAACCTCACATACCTTAAGTAATGGAAGACAGCTCCCTTAATTACTAGTTTCAGGTTTAGACCCAGGTGGTGAATTAACTAGAAAACAAGGCAAGTGATTCTTCTGCTTATGCTTTTGGAAGAGCATAATACTGTTCTTGTACTCCCAATTTTGCTCCATATTAAAAAAATACAAGCTCATTAAAATGACGAGTGTCTCCAGATGTCGACTCTTCAGAAGACTACCAGAAAGCCTGGTAGTCAATCAAAACTGTATTTATTAGATTTAATTCAACAAAGAACACTACCTTTAATGTCTTAAAAGAGTCTCAGAACAGGAGATCAGAAAAGGATATTTATAGTGTGTTAGTACCCAGGCTCAAGTGGTTTAAGGCTGGTCTTTCAACGAAGGGGACATATTAGGGTTGAGCAAATTCATGACATCATAGTTTAGAAGCGGTCAACACAATGGAGTGAGGATCTTAAGTGAATAAATCTTAATAAGCAAGCTGTTTGTCTATAATTTTGTTTCTTTTTAAAAATGGTTTGCAGGAATTTACTGAAGCAATCAATAAAATTGTTTATTAATTTACATTCCTATCTTCCTTTAATAATGTTCTGGAATAAATAATTAAGTCATGTTGATACAGGTGGCCTGATTTCTCCATTCTCATAGTTAAGCTCTCTGAACATAGGTAGCCTCAGCTTTCACAAGTTAGGAAGCAGGGAGAGAATAGTGGGTGATCATTCCATTCTGGGACATTTAAAACCAAGGTGAGTGATGTAGAAATAGGAAGAGTCCTGGTTTCAGTGGATGCTGTGCATTATACATATACGCAGTCTGTTAGGAATATCAGACATTTAAGGAGTGGGATTTGAAAAATATCTCATTTAAGTTAACTTTACTACATGGATGCCTCAAAGACACTAGAAATTTGATTAGAAAATGTATATGTTAACCTGCTCCTCCACAGTGATTGTCAGACGGAATTTTGACTGGCATCCGACTGGAGAATAAGCAGGGCCAAGGAGCTGCTATTTCCCTAGTCTTTTGGAAACACCAGATCTTTACAAAGATCTCCTTTTTTTTGAGGATAAGTACACAGAACAAAATTTACATCGGGCCAGTAGAAATATAGTAGGAGAGTGGAAGAAGAACATCTGTGGTATACTGCTCACAATGAGTTATCTTGGAAGTCAGAGAAAAGTTTTATATGCTCTTTGGCATCCTTGGTGGAGTGCACAATGACCTGGCTACTACTAAAAAGGAGCAGAAAATTGTAAGTTTTAAGCTCAGAGAAAAGAGAGAGAGCATAAAGAGACAAGGAGTTAAGATAAAGAGGAGGAGAGACGAAAATAATTAAAATTAATAGTCTAATGACAATTTTAAAAAACAGGTTGACCTTGTTGGAGGATATACAAAGTTTTGAGTTGTGTTACAGGAATTGTGACTTTAGAAGCAATTTTTTAAAAAATACGTCAGAACAGAGACCATTGTTGTTTGAACACCAAGGAACTAATATAATAGTGCAGATGTAACTGATGGAAACAAAGATATAGCTTAGGGGAGGAAAATTGAAAATTAAAATTACGTTTTTTTGTCACCAATTTTCAAATTGCCAGAATCACATAAAAATATATTTCATGATTCTTTAGATTCACAAAAGTATTAGAAATTCAGATGTTTATAAAGCAGATGTCTAAAAACAAGACTTTATGTTAAATAAAAAATTTAATAACACTATAATTCTTATTTATTTACATTGAGAAGTGGGAAAACACAACAGAAAATAATCTGTAACATTGGAGCATAGTTAGAAAATAGTCCTTAGATTAGTTCCTAGGTCATAAGTATTCTGTATCCTCTAGCTTCTCTCACCAACAAAGAAAAATACAACATAGTGCAGGAATTAAAAAAAAAAAATTCCCTCAGAAATAGGTGAATGGCTTCACATTTTTTTTTTTTAATTAAAGCTAATGCTCTTTTGAAAAAGAGACTCACATTTTTGGTTTCATGTCTTTTCTTTCTCAAAATGAGAGCTCTTCAGCCTCCAATTTAGATAAGTATAAGAAGTTCTGCAAAAAGGTTTCAGCAAAGTAATTGAGTTAGAAAGAATCAGATAATGTAAAGCTAAATATAAATAATTTCATAAACATTATTACAAAATTTTAGAGGAAATTTCTGGATAGGATAATGAATTGAAGTTTCCTTATAGAACCTTCTGCTTCATAATGAAATAAACAACAGCGAGAAAACAAAAAGTAGGGGGAAAAAGTCCACAGCAGCAGTCAAAACCAGAAAGGAACAAAATTCAGTTTTCAGGGAGTTATAGTTAATGAGAGAAACATTACCATGGAATGGCAAGGCTTCTAAACCCACAACACTCCTCAGAAGCCATACAGATGAGTCCATAAAAGTCTGAGAATTCTGTCTAATATTCCTCAAATGGGAGAGAAGCAACCTGAATAGGTCACTTTAAACTTTTAACTGGTAAGCTTTTCAATGTGAAATAGGAACCCAGTTTTACTGTGTCGAATTTTACTGCTGATTTCCTTCCTTTTTGGCTATATTGAAGAGAAATTTTCCATTCAAATGGCTAACCTTGTAACCAGCTCTTTGTTCTGCTTCTGTAGATATGCTTGCCACATAGGCCAAAGGGCAGGGTGACCTCAAGATCAACTGAAGACTCACCCTCCCCTTTGCTTGTTCTGTCTAGATAATAGATATATTGCCTTTGCTTGTTCTGTCTAAATAACAGATTGCTTGTTCTGTCTAGATAACAGATGTATTGCCTAAATTCCTGTCTGAGAATCTCACGAGCCAATCGGCCCATGCCAACTGTAACTGCGCGAATAAGCCCTACAAAAGTAAGGTTACCCCTGATTTTGGGGCCCAGATCTTTAGAGGGCTAGCTCTTCTGGGACCGCTGGTGTAATAAACCTGAGTTCTCCAACTCTCTGAGTGGTGCTTGGTTTCTTGCCAGTCTAATTTTTCTGCAACATTTCGTTATCTAGAAAATAAGTATTATTTTACTATACTCTCTAATACAAATCACTAGAAAATACAGATCATTTTATTATCTGTAAATATTATTATCTAATTATTAATCCGTGTTTTGAATAACAAAGAGAAAAATGGCTAATATTTCCCCTGTATCAATTGAGGGAGCTCAGTTCATGCTGGATTCTATAGGACTCTTGTCTTCTTCTAGGTTGTTGATTTCCAACTAGGAGTGAGTGTCATTTCTGGAGATTTAAAACACATGGGTATCCCTTACTTCCTTTTCTTCTCTCATCAACCAGAGTTGGGAGCTCTCTCTCTATATATTTAAATTTCCACAAATGATTCTGATATGCATACCTGTTAAACATTCCTTTAAAAAACTGTTCTGTGAAAAAGTAAAGTCCACTACACAGAACTTTGTCCAAAGAAGACATATGAATGGCCAACAGGTACATGAAAAGATGCTCAACTTCATCAACCATTAAAGAACTGTAGATTAAAGCCTCATTGAGATACCACCTCACACCTATTGGAATGACTATTATCAAAAAGAGAAGCAATAAGAAGTGCTATTGAGGATGTGGAGAAAAGGGAGCCTTTGTGCACTGTTGTTGGGGGTGTGAATTGGTGTAACCTCTATGGAAACAGTATGGAGATTCTTCAAAAAGTTAAAAACAGAACTACTGTATGACCAGCAGTCATATGTTTGGGTATTTACCCGAGGAAAATGAAAACATTAACTTGAAAAGATATCTTCATCCCTCACGTTCATAGCAGCATTTTTTTACAACAGGCAATACATGGAAACAACCTAAGTTTCCACTGATGGATGAGTGGATAAAAAAGTTGTGATATAGATATATATCTATATGTGTAATTGTGTATATCACAATTTGGTGGTTACTGTATACCACATGCAATGGAATATTATTCAGCCATTAAAAAAATTAGGGAATCCTACCATTTGTGACAATGTGGATGGACCTTGAAGGCATTATTTTAAGGGAAATAAGCGAGACAGAGAAAGACAAAATACTGTATGACCTCAAATATATGTGGATTCTAAAAAAAAAAAAAAAGGCAACAACAACAAAAAACCCCCAAACTTTTGAAAAAAAGATTAGTCTTGTGGTTACCAGAGGTGGAGGGTGGGGGAAGCGAGATTGGAAGAAGGTGGTCAAAAAAGTACAAACTGCCAGTTATAAGATAAATAAATACTAAAGATGTAACGTACAATGTGATTGATGACTGTCGCTAACACTGCTGTATAACATAAAAAAGTTGCTAAGAGAGTAAATCCTAAGAGTTCTCATCACAATAATAATTTTTTCTTTTCTTTTTATTGTATTTATATGAGAAGATGAATGTTAACTGAACCTATTGTAATTATTTCACAGTATATGTAAATCAAATCATCATCCTGTACACCTTAAACTTACAGTGATGTATGTCAATTCTTTCTCAATAAAACTGAAAAAATGTTGTTCCTGGTTAAATAAATTTGGACTAAACACGGTGGAATAAGTTTCTTTTTTTCAGAATTATATATAGATTTTAATATATTAATGTGATTGTGAAATTCCAAACAGGGTTATTTTATAAGCAAAGTCTGGAAACAATGAACAAAGGGGCCATGCTGGATTCTTTATAAAGAATATTTCAATGCAGTCCAAACATTTTATCCTCAGGTTCAACAGAAAGATTGTAATCTATTAAATCTGGCTACAATATGCCAGATCACATTATGTCAGAATAACAAATGGTTTGTCACTTCATGACTTTGCTAAAGAAAAGCTGAAAAGATATATGCATTATTATTTTAAAGCACATTTGTTTGTTGTTTGGTTCCCCAATATTCCTTTCCTTTTGCTGTAGAACCTGGAATGCTTAGTGAGGAATAATTATATGTGGCCTCAATGTGAAGTAGTTCCCAGTTCTTCTCTCTAACTATAATAGCCACAGCGGTCAGATTCTTCAATCTTCCCTGGGTACATTCAGTGTGCAGGCATGAGACACACACTGGGCCAACTGAACACTTATCCTCAGGACTTTAGAGTATATTATGAGAGTTAGGGGACAGCTAGAGTTCAAATCATCTCTGGGATATCATTTTACTCTCTAAAGTTTCTAGAAAATTTATTGATTAACAATCACCATGTTAAAAATTTTAATAAGAGTATTATCTGTGGAATTATTCACAGTTATTTTTTTAGATGAGGGGTGGTTACTTATGTCACTGATGAAATTGGGAAAGTTGAGTGATTCTCACCAGAACATTTTATCCTTCTCTCTTGCTTGTCCCCAGTTTGAAAACTGAGCCAACATCATTAATGGTTGAAATAGAACACGTTCAAGAGTATGTAAAAAGAGAATAGTAAAACACTGAATGTCTTGCCAAAAGTTTATTTAGTGCAACAAACATTTGTCTAGCATCTGTACTCTGTCCTAGGTACTTTATCACATAAATTATTTAAAATTAATGAGCTTTTCATTTTTTAAAAATAATCTCATTTAATTTCCAGATGAAGAATTATAACACAACAGATTAAATATTTTTTTGTATTCACAGAGCTGCTTAGTAAAGGGCTAGGACTGAAAACCAGATACGCCAATGCCTGATTCAGGGCTGCTTCCTCCGCTCTCATTGGTTGGACTCCCTGGGAAAGACTGCTCTGAAGAGGGTGGCCGTCATAGTGTGCAGTGAAGGCAATGGAGAAGCACCGACCAGATGGTTGAAAAGAAGGATTTACCAGTGAGGGCTGTCATCCATTCCTTTGAATTATTAAATCTCTTCTTTGGAAAGCTTATAAATAAGTATTACTGTTCATCTTTGGGAACCTACTTGCAATTAGCTGGTTGGGTTGTATCCAATTTTAGAAAACAAGAGCATTGACCTTGGACTCAGGAGTGCAGACCCTGCTCTCTGACTTTAGGAAGTCCATGAACCCCACCGAGTCTGTGAAAGGAGCAGTTGAGCCACAATGCAGGAGGGTGCTCTGGGGGCAAAACTTGTGTAGCTAGATTGCCTGAGTTCAAATTCTGATTCTGTCGCTTAGTATGTTACATGACTATGAGCATATTAATTAACTCTTTGTGCCTCAGTGTTTGTCATAAAATGAGGATAATGAAAGTGTCCAGCTTGTTTGATTTTTGTGAGGATTAAAGGAATAATAACTACTAAACTGTTCATATAATATGTGTTGCTTTTATTATTACTTGATGCTTGCTAAAGTCTCTTCAAGATGAAAAATGTGTATCTATAATTCAGTGCTATACAAATGTGTTAGAAGTATTGGCTACAATCTAAGAAAAAGCAAAATAAATACACCTATAAAAAGAGAGAGTCAATTTAGTTGTATTTAAGGCATATTTTCTGAGTATCCATTAAGTACCTAGCATAGTTCTGAATGGATTAGGTGATTTTTTGTCCAACGCTGGGACGAACAACTTAAGTAACATTGTCCTTTGATTAATGATACTCTTGTTTTCCTTTATTTTCATCATAAAAAGTGTATGAAAAGATAAAAAATTAATCTGTGTTCTCAAATGCAAACAAAATACCAAGAAAATATTAGAGTCCAGGGAGAAATCAACAACCTCTAGGTGAATCTGAGGTTACTTACAGTAGGTTTGAGATGTCTTATCATAAATTACCTTCCATTCTCATGGAAAAATCAGACAGATGCAGCTGTCTGATGCAGATTGGATTTTAAGAATACATAAGTTGTCTTAGATAGCATAACATGAACATAAATTCTGTCCGAATTTCATTCTCTAATCTGGATTAGCAATCAATAAATGTTGAATAACATGATTGTCTCAGCTCTGTGCTAGTTAGTCTATGCTGGCTAAATTGGCAAATTAAACCATTAGTTGAAAATTATTGTATCCCCTGAAAACTCCTTTGATTGTGCCAGGGGTGTGGAGTGATTTACCGGGGTTAATGCTGACGGTTCTGTCTTGGAATAATAATGGCTCCTGATTTATTAGGCTTTCTTTAAATGGAAGCTTCTTTTTGCTCTCAATTTTAGCTCTAATTTTCTTTGTCTGGAACCGATTGTTCCTCCTGATGTTTAGATTTTTTTTTTTTTGAAGTAACCTTGAAAGACTCCGACATAACACTTTGACTAAGCTTGAGTCACGAGACTGTGGTGCCACCCTGCACTAAATTTTTGTTGCCCCCGAGGCCTTTGGCAACACCCCTTCTGATATGAATACCATTTGTAGTTTGCCTACGTTTTTAATAAAACCTTTTTGCTGGAATCAGCGTTGCTTCTTCCAAGTTGCTGCTTGCCCAAGAAGGCAATGCCCATAAATGCCACCATATGAGCAAATCTCTTGCAAAACTTCTGTCTTTGGTTTTGTTCACAGATGCTGATGAAGAGATGTTCTCCCTAAAAACTCAGGTTATTCAGGCTCTGCTGCATTTTTACCCAAGTTGAAGCTTGTTTTAGAAAAAAAATTTTAAAGTTACTTTCAGCAAATACAGGGGAAAAAAATGTATATAAATAAAAACAGTGAGATAGTTTCATTTTAAGAAAAGTGTCAGATGTATTTTCCTTGAATAATATCTCTGCATTCCTCCTGTCTTGAAGCAATACCACTACTACAATCCTGAGCTGTTTAACTACTGGGATACATTCTGAGAAATGTGACATTAGGTGATTTCGTCATGCAAACATCATAGAGTACACTTATACAAACTTAGATGGTATAGCCTACTACACACCTAGGCTGCATGGAATAGCCTATGTTCCTAGGTTATAAGCCCATATATATCATGTTACTGTACAAAACAACAGGAGATTAAATCGAGCACAAGAGAAAATGACACTATCAAGACACTTGGTAAACAGGAGATGTATGAGGCTGCTGCTGGCAGAACACAGCATTCTGTTTTACAGCAAACTTTGTTTTAATAAGTAGACATGGTACACTAAAATAGTGAAAAAAATATAGTATAGTAAATATATAAACTAATAAAATAGTCATTTATTATCATTTTCAAGTATTATGTACTATACATAATTTTATGTGCTATACTCTTAAAAATATTTTTTAATATTTCAATTATAATTGACATACATTCATTATTGTATTAGTTTCAGATGTACAACTAGTGATTAGACACATTTATATAATTTATGAAGTGATCACCCTGATAAATCTAGTACCCATCAGACACCATACATACTTATTACAATATAATTAACTGTATTCCTTATGCTATACTTTACACCCTCATGACTATTTTGTAGCCATTAATTTATGCTTCTTAATCCCTTCACTTTTTGCACCACTCCCAACCCTTCTCCCATCTGGCAACCATCAAAATGTTCCCTGTATCTATGTGCTTGTTTCCATTTTGTTTATTTATTTTGTTCTTTAGATTTCATGTATAAGAGAAATCATATGACATTTATTTTTCTCTGATTTACTCCACTGACCACAATACCCTCTAGCTCCATCTATGTTATTGCAGATGGCAAGAATTCATTCTTTTTATGACTGAGTAGTATTGCATTGTACCTTCTTTATTCATTCATCCATTGTTGGACACACAGGTTGCCTCTATATCTTGGCTATTATAAAAAATGCTGCAATCAATGTAAAAATGCACGTGTCCCTTCAAAGCAGTGTTTTGGTTTTCTTTGGATAAATACACAGAAGTGGGATTATTGGGTCCTTCTGGTTTTTTTTTTTGTCACCCCCTTTGTTTTAAAGCCTTTTTTGTCTAGTAAAGTATGCTACTCCAACTATATTTTTCATTTCTGTTTTTATGAAACACCTTTTTTCATCCCTTTACTTTTAGTCTGTGTCTGTCTTTCCATCTGAAGTGGGCCTCTTGTAAGCAGCATCTTTAAGGGTCTTGTTTTTTTATCCATCCGGCCATTGTATCTTTTCATTGAAGCACTTAATCCATTACATTTAAAATAATTGTTGTTAGATATGTAATTGTTGACATTTTATTATTCATATTAAAATTTTTTTTTTCCTCTTCTTAAAGACATCCCTGTAACAATTCTTGTAATACTGGTTTGGTGGTAATGAACTCCTTTAGCTTTCTCTTGTCTGAGAAACTCTTTATCTGTCCTTTGACTTAAATCAGTGGTCTTCAACATTTTTGGGTCGAAGGACCAGTGCTCCTATGAGAATCTAATGCCTGATGATCTGAGGTGGAGCTGAGGTGGTGATGCTAACACTATGGAGCAGCTGCACATACAGATGAAGATTCTCTCGCTCGCCCACCACTCACCTCTTGCTGTGTGGCCCGGTTCTTAACAGGTGACTGACCAGTATAGTCTGTGGCCCAGGAATTGGGGACCCCTGTTCTAAATGATAGCTTTGCTTGGTAGAACAATCTTGGTTGTAGGTCCTTGCTTTTCATCACTTAAAATACTTCATGCTAATCCCTTCTGGCCAGCAAAATTTTTATTGAGAAATCAGCTGACAGTCTTATGGAAGCTTCCTTGTTGGTAACTAACTGCTTTTCTCTTGCTGCTTTTAAGGTTCTCTTTGTCTTTAACGTTTGGCATTTTAATTATGATATGTCTTGGTGTGAGCCTGTTTGGGTTCATCTTGTTTGGGACCCTTTTTGCTTCTTGGGCTTGTATGTCTATTTTCTTCACCAGGTTAGGAAAGTTTTTAGTCATTATTTCTTCAGATAAGTTTTCAATTCTTTCTCTCTCCTTTCCTTCTGGTATCCCTATGATGTGAATGTTGGTACACTGTTGTCCCAGAGGTCCCTTAAACTATCCTGAATTTTTTGGATTCTTTTTTTCTTTTGATGTTCTAATTGGGTATATTTAGCTACCTTACTTTTAAATCACTGATTTGACTTTCTGCTTCATTTAATCTACTGTTAATTCCCTTTAATGTATTCTTTATTTTAGTTTTTGCATTTTTTATTTCTGACTGTTTTATTTTTTATTTTTTGGTTTTCTATCTTAATTTTTATATTTTTCTATCTCTTTGTTGAAGTTCTCTCTGAGATCATTGAACATTGTTCTAACCAGTGTTTTGAACTATGTATCTGGTAGATTGCTTGTCTCCATTTTGTTTAGTTCTTTTTCTGGAGCTTTGTTATGTCCTTTCATTTGTGATATGTTTCATTGTCTCCTTATTTTGGCTGCATCCATGTTTTCTTTTATGTATTAGGTAGGGCTGCTATGTCTTCTGGTCTTCATAAAATGGCCTTATGTAGTAGGTGTCCTATGGGGCCCAGTGGTGCAACCTCCCTGGTTACCTGAGCCTAAGTGTGTCCCTTGTGTGGGTTGTATGTGCTCTCCTATTGTAGTTGAGCCTTGGTTGCTGTTTGCATGTCAATGAAAGGGACTGACCTTCAGGCTTATTGGTTGTGAGGACTGGCTGTGATTGCAGTGGAGGAAATGTTGTGCAGGGGCTGACCCAATGGAGCAGGATTCACTTTAGCAGGGCTTTGGTGCCTACCCAGTCTGCCCTTTGGGTGTGTCATCTGTGGAGGCAGCCAGGTGGTGCTCTGGCTAGGTCCGAAGCCAACTACTGGTCATGCTGACCCTGTGGCCTCCTGGGAGAGGTCCTGCTGCAGTACAAGTACAGCTTTAGGCTGTACTCTGCCTAGGGCCACCAGGAATGAGCCACAGAGTGATCCACAGATGGCCACCACCCACGCTGGCCTTGGAGGTACCTGGGAGAGGGTAGGCTGCAAACTGAGGCCAGGTGCCGCCAATGCCAGACTTGGGGCTGCTCAGCAAGATGTACGGAGTATACTGAGTCCAGCTGCTCTTGTTTGGGTTTTGTGAACCTTTGAGTGATTTTAGGAAAGTCTGCTGCATGAGCCAAGACAGGCTGTTTGTGTGGAAAAGCCATTGAAAGTAGGTTGGGTGGGTCCACAAGTTCTGTGCTACACTTTTATATGACTGGCAGTGCAGTAGGTTTGTTTACAGTCACCACAAACATGTGAGCAATGTGTTGCACCAGGAATTTATGATGGCTATGATGTCACTGGGTGATAGGAATTTTCAGCTCTATTATAATCTTATGGGACCACTGATGTGTATGCGGTCTGTCGATCAAAATGTTGTTATGCAGCATATGACTGTACTACAACACCACTATTTTTACACAAACACAGTCTTTAAGAATGTGAGTAGAAGCTGAACATTGAGTGGGGTTAGGGACACTGGTCTATAATAATCTTAACCTGCCCAGCTGTCTGTCAATCCATGCTTTTCTTATCTCTGTATCTCCCTCTATCCCCTTGCCAAGTGGAATGGATGCTTTTTGCTGGGGAATCTCTAGTTGAGTGTATCAGTACAGAAATGCATACCTGAGAAGTGAGTAGATAAGAATCAGCCCAAATTCACCCACGTGACTGGAAAAACAATCCCAGAAAATGTTAAAAACATTTTCATGACAAATTAGTTAAATCGATGATGATTTATTTATTTTTAAGATCCCTAAATTTGGTTTACTTTTAAGCTTTTTCTCTTATTTTCAAAATGAAAAAGATTATATTATTTATTCTAACTGAAAAAGATCCTAATATTAGAGAAAACTATTCAGTACCCAGAGATAACCACTCCTACCATTTTGGTGAATATTCTTTCAGATGGTTTTCCATGCTAGAGTTCTCAAATAGTGCTCCACAGAACTCTGGATCAGATTATATATATATCATTTTTTTTTTTTTAATGAGATGAGTTTAGTAATAAATTGGGTCTGAGAAATATTAGGTTAAACAAGTTAAGCATGTTTCTCTGTTGTAGACCACCACAGAACCTCTAATATCTGAATTATGCTATGAGAACCACTAAGAAAGGGTTAGAATGCAGTATTTCTCAAACATATGACACTGGAATTCCTGTTTGAAAAACAAAACCAAAAATCTGGAAAATGGTGTTCTTTGAGAACTTATTCACACATTAATATACTTTATATAAAATAAAACTAAAGCCAATCTTTATCCTGTTTTTATGTAAACTCAGCAATGTGTAATGAACATGAGCCCATATTCATGAATAGAAATCTATATCATAATTTCTAATGGCTGTATAATATTCCTCTTTACACATGTATTATCTTCTACTTAACCAAACTTTCTATTAGTAACCACTGGGGCACAAAGCTAAAATAAAGATATATACACCAATTTTACAAACATACTTGCAAAAGCTATAATGAAATCAGTAAACAAAAAGGTAAATATACCATTAAGAACATTTACAAGAACACAGACAATTCACAAAAAAAACCCCAGTAGACTAATATAGGCATGAAATTACTTTCATGCCTTATGTTTATGCCATGTAATTAAAGACGTTGAATTATAATGCTTTATTAATTAGACTGGTAAAAAATAGAAAGACTAACAAATGGCATTGGTGAGAGTTTGAGGAAATGTATGTTTTTTTCTCCTTTTTTTGTGAAAAATGTAAATTGGTGCCAGCTGTCTTGGGGAAAGTCTATCTATACTTATTAAAAATTTTTAATGAGCCTATCCTTGAAGCCAGCGGGTCCACTGTAGATTACTTTTTGGCTGAAAAAGCACTGTTACTTTTTATAAACTATCCCTTATAGAAATCTTGTGCTGTGGGCTGCACACCATGGTAGGTTTGTAGGCAAGACACCTCTTTGTTCCTCACCTTTCCTATAGTAGCTTATGATATATACACACTTTTGAGCAAATCAAGCTCACCAAGAAACCACTAGACTTTTTACCAAAATTTTTGAATACCCAGTAATAATAATGCATTTGACTAGAATCATGATTAGAACACTGAAATTCATCAAGCTCTTTTTAAACAAGAAATTTTTTCCACTTTCAGTAGTGATTAAAAGAAAGTTCGTATTCCCAGAAGTTCCTGGCAGGGCTGGCATTTGTTCTTAGTAATGGACTAGCATTAGTACTATGTGATATCCTCTAGGGAGTGCAGGCTAATGAAAGTCAGGTTTCAAAAAATCGGGGTTTTATTTTCTGAGGCACACTGGCTATCTTTCCATTTTGCACAGTTACACTTCTATTTCCATCATGTTTCCCTACTTTAGTCACTGAACAGTAGCTTTTTCATCAGAAAAAGAAATTCTGGTATAGAGAGAGAAGTCAACTGGATAACTAAGATAAACCCATTTAGTTGGAGGCTCCTTGAGGGAATGGGTTATATTGGACTCACCGTGGTAACCCCAGTACCCAGTCTTATCGCTCAGTCCATTGGGTGGGCTCAGTAAATATTTGTTGACTCTATTTATGGGTGAACCTCATGAAAGGGGATGTTAAAGAACTAAGGTCTTTGAAAGTGAGGTCTAGATGGAAAACCCAGTCATGATATCTACTCCACATCCATACACCCTTCAAATGCAATTTCTTAAGTAGAAATATAAAATCACTGGTTAGAGGGAGAAGAAACTTCATGGCCAAATGGAAATTTAGCAAAATGAGAATTATAAAAATCAAGTATTTAGAAATGATCTTGTGTCAAAATCAAACTATATCATTAAGATGGAGTATCAAGAAATAGATGATTCCATAGATATGAAAATAAAATAGAAGGAGGAGGTAAGGGGATGAGAACAAATATGCATTAAACACCTTAAGTACATCTTGTGACTTTATGTATATATTGTACTTAATTCTTTCTACAGTGCTGTAAGATTGCTTTTATTGTGCTTATTTTACAGATGTGGACAGAGTAGGTCTAACAGTTTGAATAATTTGCTAAAGACTGTCCTGCTTGTACATGGAATACATTGGAAATAAAGTTTGCTTTTCTTGTTACAAAGAAAGATATAGTAAGGATAGCAGATTTGTGGAATAGCTTCAGAAAGATCGGTTTGATAAACTAGGACAGCGTTATCAAACTTTAGTTGTATCAGACTCACCTGAGAGCTTGTTAAAACCAGCTTTCTGGGCCCCACCTCCAGAGTTTTTGAGTCAGTAGGTCTGGCATGGAGCCAGATAATCTGCATATCTAACTAGTTCCCAGGTACTGCTGCTGCTGCTGCCAGATCTGGAACCATACTTTGAGAACCACAGGAATTTGATTATTATCATGTGTATTGATTTTACAAAAGCACTTGAAAAATCTTTTTATAATATCCTTTTGGTCAAGATTTTTCAAGGATTAATCCAGACTTAATTTATTCATTTAACAAACGATTCATTCAACAAACTGTTCACTCAACGAATAGAGTAATGCTGGAGACAGAACATGGAATTACAGGTTGAAACCTGCTTCCAACCAATAAAATGTGATTTAATAGGAATTAAAGACAAGTTCTGATCATAAAGACAATATATGGTTAACAAGAAGAAAGAGGCTCTAAAAAACCTTAAGGTTACTTCAGGACATATTAATATAGGTCTAATATTACAATTATGAGAAGGAAACTCATTGTATTTTGGATTGCAGCAAATATCTGGATTAAGAAGTTTAATTACGGCTGCCACACTTAAGAGAGTAGAAGAGAGTCCTGGTGTTGAGAGTTTAGCTAAGCTACTCCATGATATTGCTACCTCAGCATCCATTTTGTTTGGCAAAATAGCCTGCAGGGGGCCTAAACTGAACTAGCCATTCTCTCACCCACCATGCAAGTGCATGCCCTAGATGGTCCTCACAAAGTCACAAGTAAATGCAAGTTTTTGATATGACTTCTCCAATGGCCTTGTGATAAACAGTCTCTCTCCCCTCCCCTACTCCAGGGCTTTCTTTCACGTGTCCCTTAGGTATGAGCTCGGAGTCGCTCACCAGAACCTCACTCTTTTTGGTTTGAAATGACCAATCCAGGAGGCCCCAAAGCACTCCACCATGGACCCTAATAAAGGCATGTGCCCAGGTCCTGCCATGCTCTCTGTCTGTTCCTTGCCTTGATCTTGCCTGAGTGGCCCCTTGAGTTGCACCATGTACCTTCTCCAGGACCTGCGAGTAATAAACTTCTTTATTTCAATTTCTTTTGTGGTCTTTTATCGGACTGGGCTCACCATCTGACACCTCAGGGCTCTGCTTAGCAAATATTAATCTAACAGTTACAACATTGGGGTAGTGAAAGGTCTGGAACAGCCACATGAAATGCTAAGACATAGGGGAGATTTGATTACTGAAAATATTGGTGGTTTAGTAGCAGTACTGCAATGGTGAGGGGTTGTACTAAATAAACTCTGCCTGCTTCTGACCGAAGATTCAGTTCAAGTTATAGTGTAAAGACACATAGCCATTATTATGCTATAACACAGGAGGAACCAAGAGCTACAACAGAGTTTATTAAAAACGCATCAGGAGAGAACAGGAAAGAGGTAATATGTAGGACCATCAAGATCTGGTAAGGTCTCACGATGATGTTGCATTGAGGTGGATCATGAAAAATAGCAGAATTTCAAAATATAAAATTTAAATTTGTTCCATTCAACCAACATTTGCAGGGTATTCATTGCATGTGGGGCTAGGCACCTGGGATAAAAAGATAAATAAAACATGATCCTTGCCCTCCAGAGTGCCCAGATGCTGAGAGTAGGGTGGAGAAAAAAAATAGAAGTGGATCCCAGGTCTCATGAGGTTCATAGTACAGTAAAGAGAAATTTGCAATATAGTGAGATAAAAATTTTGAAAGAGGTGGAAAGGGACTGTAGAAAAAGAACATGACCTGAAAAACAAGCATGGTTTTGATGTGCAGGAGGCCGTCTCTGTGACAAATAATCTAATAGATGGGATTTATCAGGACTGAATACATGCAGTAGGAGATTGCATGGGAGAGTAATAATGTAAATGAATGAAGTGGACCCACCTAGCGAAGTTTGGGCCTAATCATTTGCTAAACAGGATTTATATAAAAGATGTTAAAAAATGGGGGTGACATGATCCAATTTGTGTTTTGGGAGCATAACTTGTGATTTGGGATAGATCTGAGAAGCAAGAGGTAGGGTGTGAGGAAATTAGGTGAGAGGTCACCATGAGTGATCATGTGAAAGATGAGTGCTTTTTCATCATACTAGGAACTTTGAAGATGAACCTGGGTTAAATAATCTTAAAAGGAAAATATACGCTGTGTATACTTAAAAATATTCAAGATAATCATTTCTTTTATTCCCTTCCTTTCAAATATTTATTTGTTTCTACCCTTTCTTTTCCTCCCCTCCCCTCCTCTCCTCTCCTTTAATCTCATCTCCTCTCTCTCACTCTCTCTTTCTTAAAAACTGTTTCTAAGTCCAGGAAAAGATTCTTTTGTTAAAATCAGTAGAGGGCTCATGTGTTTGGCTGAGAAATTCCAAAGACTATATTGCTAAATTATGTCTCTTATTTATCAGTTGGGGAGATGCAAATCTACATTTTTATGTCATTCATTTTGATTTGGACCACAGGACATTACACACTTTTGTTACATTTTCCTTTTTGGTTTGCTATGTGTTAAAATTACTTTCTTATTACGCCCCACTTTTAATATAATATTATTCTAGTTCTCTGCTGAGGATGTGCTACCAAGTCAGTGAGTTTTCTATACTACTTACTAGTTCTGTGCTTATCTTATACCAGTGTCCTTTCTCTGAGTGAGGGAAGACGAGGGGAAACACTTAGATGATAGGCTAAACAGGTTTTAATCCAATAGCACGATATTTCAAATTCAGCAGTAGAGTGCCACTAAGAAATCAGTGTAAAATGCTCCACCTAGTGAGTAGTGAGGCCAAGGAGTTAAACAGCAAAGGCATACAAAGTAAAATAAATAAAATAAAATGGGTAACAGTCTGCTTTCACTTACCTCAGCACTAAACTGCTCTGAAAGTTTTTTTTTAATTAGCTAATTCTCTTATTTTGACTGTATTGCATCAATTAGAAAAAGAAGAGAAGAAAATCTACCTAACTTCTTGATAATGAACATATGATAGTGATTAAAATCTGTGATACAGTTTGTTTTTGTAGACAGGGTACTCGATGTGGTTTTTGAGTCATTCTTTGAAGGGATTCCATTTATTAAAAAGGCATTTTCAGTGGCCGTGGATCTAACAGCCATTATTTATACATAAGGTTGATCAGATTACTTCTACTAATTTCAAAATGAGCAAATCAAATAATCTTTCTTTCATGTGATAAAGCTAACTCGGTTCTTGGATAAAATAAATAAAGGACTGAAGTGATATTTCTGTTAGCTGCTAGGACAGGAACATGCAATAATTACTGAGGGGCCACCGATTTGATGTTTAGCAACTGAAAAATAAGAATACATTTCACTGTCGTGTAGCAGGGCTGGCGGTACTCTTGACATTTTCTACAACTCTAGCCTTTAATGCCAGTGCTAGAAGTGCTATTTCTGAGTGAAGAAAGATACAAATGGGTGAATAAGAAATGAGAGTCACTTAAATAATCTCAACTAACACCTGTCTAGGAGTCTCCACTCTATGAATGTGCAGCATATTAGCTTATTCAATTTTAGTTATTATTTGAAACTTCTCTCTTTTCCTAGGTCACATAAGAATCTAGAAGGTGTAAAAGGGCTGTCAAAGAACCTCTATTCTCTGTCCTGAGCGGTCGCTGATGTCTCCTTAACAAGGCTGGCCTAGGCTGCTACTCACTGTAGTGCTGCTGCTCGGGCCAGTGTGGATGCCAAGCCCTGGCCTAAGCTGAGAGCTCCAGTATCTGGGGCTCACCTTTTACTGTGTAGTCGTACACTCAGAAATATTTTTCTGGAGTTCTGGCACTGTATGGAAAATGGCTCCCCAGTCTTCTTGAGATTCCCTTAGACCCTGTCTCTTTCCTAGCTTCTGGGAATCTCTTGTTTCTCTTCTGACTCTCAAAACAATTTCTTTTTCCTCCCACTCTCCTTTTGAGACATTTAGGACAATCTTTAATAGTTCAGACTTCTACAAAAGATAAGAAGAACCTTTTGCTCTAAGCCTAAGGAAATACTAAAGGACTTGCTGCTTGGTTGGAATGGGAAAAAATTATACGGTACACAATCATAAAATAGTATGCTGGCACGTTATAAACTATCTTATGTGACTCCTCTACTCTGGTAATGCAATACGAAGCTTGCTGGTCTGGACTGGTTTGGTCTCTTTATGACTGTGCAGGGCCTCTCTGTTATCCACCTCAGGGCACCATTCCCATCACAGTCTGTATGCATGGCACCCCCTGGAGTTGGGCAGTGAGGAGTCAGCATGACTGTATATAGCCATGTACTTCGGGGCTGGCAAAATGCAGAATATCATGGCAAACATGGTGGATTGCAGAGCTAATCCAGAATTTTGCCAAGTCCATCTAGCATTCCCTCATCCTCTTGCTCCTTCCAACATGTGACTTTTGCTAATCTCCTTATGTTTGCTTTTATGCACTTTTTCTGGTCATTATCTGACTCTATTTTTCTGCTTTTCTGGTCTTGAGTTTCTGTTTGAAGTAACGTTTCAAGATTTTAAAAATATATGCAATGAATTGTATTTTAGACAACAATTTGGCAACATGGAAATGAAACTCATGCCAAAATAGCTTCTTTGATAGATGTTTCTCAAAGTAAGTATGGCATTGGTTTCTTTATGGCAGAGGGCTTGCTTCATACATTTATTGAAGTTTCAACATCTAATAGCATTGCTTTCAATTTGAACGGAATGCCAAAGTTGTGTTTCAGGCTAAATCTCAAATGACACAGAAGATATGTGAAATTCCTGAAATGATTTCATATTTTGTTTATTGGTTATATTTTAAGTAAATAAAATGAAATAGTTTCTCAAATTAAAGCATACACATTAAATTCCAAGTAAATAAAATGAAATGGTAAAAATTGAGTCACTGACCGAGAAATATTTATTCAAGGCCTGTGATATACTTAACACTGTTTTAAGCGCCTAGGCATGCACGAAAGACATGGAAAAATTCTTTCTACTTATGAGCATCTTTAAATCTAGATGGAGAAACTATGCATAGAAAATAATTCAGGAACAATGTAAGAAATAACAAATTCCCTTTGATAGGTAAAAATATTAAATATAATACTAACCAGATTATAGTCTCATTGTAGGTTAAATTAGAAAAGTAGAAGTCTCAGTGGAACCAATCAACAACAACAACAACAAAATAAAAATAATTCTTTACAGATGTATTTGAGGTCTTGCTGGTGGTTTGAAAAAGGTACACACTGGTTCTAAACGGGCTTTGTTAAACTAAAGGCAGCATTGGTCATGCTGGGAGATAGTGACTCCCAATTCAGGCCACATGAACAGTGGGGAAAATGTTCTGTCCTGGCAGGAAAACAAGAGGAAAAGATGAAACAATAAGGCACTTTCCAGGTTCAACAGAGATCTGCATAAACTGAAGAAGTTATCGAAGAACGAGACAGAATTATGAAAAGATCAAACAGAAAGGAGTTGTGAACCAGCTTGTCTCTATGACTCACTTGGGAGCGAAACTGCTATCTCATGAGCCATTTCCTAAGGTCTTTGAACTCTAGTTCATCTATTTCCAAAATTTGTGTTCCTGTATCTTTCATCTTCCCACCTCATCTGGAGGTGTTGTTGGAGGGTCATTCAACATAATGGATTACTCGAGGCTCTTCAAAGAGACAGAAGACGTTGGGGAATTCAAGGTAGAACAGGGAGATTCAAACTCCAATAGCTCAAAAACGCTGTGGGTCTAGGAGATGACTGGGGCTGGTGTTGAACAGGGACCGATGGAGAGTACCTGCAGGTCTCAAAGCTCCCTTGCTAGTCAGCTTCCGCCATTTGTTGTTATAAGAAGATGTGGGCAAGCCTGGTCTTCTAGTGTTTTAAGAGGAGCCAGAAATCCAGTTGTTCATGTAAAAAAATATTTCTCACATTTAAAATATCGGTATTTAATTTGCTTTTTTTAAAAAAATAAAAAATAAAACATTGTGTAGGCCAAATAAAACATATTTTTAGTTAATAACTGGACTGTAGGTCAATAGGTTGCAAACTCTGAGATAGTGTGCCTTGCTGAGCATCCTGTATTACTTGAGGGTTTCTGCCCTTCTTCTTTTTTTTTTTTTTTTTTTTTTTACTAAAGAAAGCCTTTAGGGAGAAGAGAGTTATCTGTCTTTGTGCTTTTCGAGTTCTAGAAGGAGACAGGAACGATTAAGGAGAGAGAGAATGGCAATGGGTTAGAGGCTTAGAAACTGTATGGTTCTCAAACACAGAAGCCCCAAACAGCCACTTGACACTATTGCTAATCCATGCAGTCG
This sequence comes from Pteropus vampyrus, assembly GCF_000151845.1. NCBI lineage: Eukaryota > Metazoa > Chordata > Mammalia > Chiroptera > Pteropodidae > Pteropus > Pteropus vampyrus. The sequence goes on along the minus strand of NW_011889307.1, from coordinate 139,623 downwards.
ATATTCTCCTAGAGTGTCAGCCTTTGTACACCGAAGTGGACTCTATATGTACTTTAAGACATCGTTGTAACTAGTCCAGAACTAGGCAGAAAGTGAGTGCTCAAAGAACACTCAAATGGTGACTAAAACATTTAATGTAGATTGTACTACATGAAATGACCAATATTTAATTATTTTTTACCTAAAAAAAGTCAAATTTATAATTTCGTGACTGGCTCAAAGTCAATCTTCTTTTCCAGATACTTACCCAGATAAACATGCCTGGCTTTGGGCAAATTTTGTAAAATTATCAGAACTTGTTTTGGGGAAATTTAACATGACAAATAAAAGTGAGGACTATGGATCTGGATTGCCTCATTTTGAAAATTGGCTCTGCCATTTTCTAGTTGGTTTGCTTCAGTTTCCTCATATGTACAATGGGTCTAAAAGTACAACCTACCTTCTCTTGACATTGTGAGGGTCAAAGAAGTTATTGCATGTGACACTTACAAGGATTCTGGGCACATAGTAAGCTGTTAGTAAATGAGAGCTATAAATAATTTTCTTTTTCTTCACTTCTCTTGATCTGATTGCTAGAAATCCTCTCCTGCTTCACCTTACCCAGTCTAGCTTTCTCCTGACAGCACTTTAAAATAACCCCTATTCATCTCCTTAACCGAATTTCTTTCCTATCAATTCTAATCGTAGTTGTCACAAGAAATGCTGTTAAATAAATTATGACTGACACAGTTTAGTAGGTGACTATTCCCAGTAACCATGTAGATAACCACTATAAACATTAACCCATCAAAAATGCTGAGCATGCCTTCCACACCTGGCAACTTACCAATAAACCACATTAACATGATCTATTTTGATATATTAATGGTTCCTTTGTGGGCTATGTTCTAGTCACCTCTCTAACTTTTTAATGAGAAGTTATGGAGATAAACAACCTAATTCAGATTAGTGACATGTATTTACTCATTAATATCCATTTTCCCACATTTAGTAGGGAGAGCAGTTTACATTTAAAAAAAAATCAAGCTGACTTAGATACATGCAATGAAAATTAACATTGTCTTTTTGTCTTCTTAATCTTTATCTCTTATTCCTCCACCTCCAGCCCCCAACTTTCTCATGTGGCACATGTCCCAAATACAGTAGTTGCTTATTTAGTTTTTTATTTAGTATTTAGTTTCAATTTTTTAAATTGAAATAGAATTGAGTTTCATTCATGGACTCTCCCTGTAGGCTCTTGGTCCCACATCAGTCATTTTAGCAATGCCTAAAGACATATACAATCTTTTTATAATACCTAAGTATAATGTAAAGCTTGTGGTTCATACCATCTTTAAATGTGAAAGAGTGATTCAGCTCTCTGTGGACACTCATTAAACACTCACTGAAGATTACATTGTTTTTACAGAGTATGTTTCTTTGAGGAGAAAATGAATGAGGCATTAAGTTTATATGAATTTTTAGTCTATTTTTAGTCTATTTTGATGTTCATCAACCTCAAAGTGACTCAGATGAAATGTGTTTTCTCACCTAGCAAAAAGAAGCTACTGACTCAGTATCCAGAGCATGTGCTTTTTACTGGAAAGGTAATCCGTCTTTTTTGGAGAGTCATCTGCACTCTCCAATGAAACACGTGTTGAGAGAGCGGGTGTCTGGTTATGGTTTTACTTGTCAGAAATCTCAGGGTTTAAATAAGGGCAAATACAAATCACTGGTATTGTTGTCTTAATTTCAACAATCATGACCCCTCTTTCTACTCACATTAATAAGTCAGATATATATGGCTTATTTAAAATAAGACTTTAGCTAATATAATCGACAATCTAGAAATAGAATTGTTACAGCTTTTTAAAATTGAAATCAACTTGGTAATACCTTTTTCATCAGAATATTGTTGGTAGGACTCCATTATGAAGTTCAAAATATGTGAGGTATAAAGCAAAGCATGTACCTCATGCTTTGTGCAAGTTGGGATGGTACATAGCATGATAGCAAGTTGAGAAATATATCTATTGTTTTATTTTATGATAACCATAAAAATTTCCATAGGTTTTAATTGCCACATGTGTCTGTCTTTTTTTAAAAAAATATTTTCTCTTTTAAATGCAAAGGATTTGAAATTTTAAACATCTAGGGGAAGGGTTTTCTTGAAAATTTATACTTTCATAGAACTTTATGTATTTCTCAAATATCTTATGTTTAAAAACCAAATTGCCTATATATTCCAACACAAAGAGAGCAGGCTTAAGTTCATTATTCAGGGAAATGCCAAGACTAGCTGTTTTTACCATGATCTTGTACATTTAGTTTCTAAGGGCATAGAAAAGTATTAAGAGAAAAAAACATGTTTAAATTGAAAATTCTGATAAACAAAATTGTTTCCATACTTTTTAATTGGGAAGAAAATGTGATACATAGATTATTATATTATTGTGAATTTTAAGCTTAATTTTTTTTAAACGAAAGAATGCTACACATGATAATGTAAGACCAAGAACCCCTTATGAATTCATAGTTTGATCTACTGCTTCTTCTGGATGTAGATTATATCTGTGCTTTTGGATAAGTAGCCACTAAACACAGGAGCTACTGAGCACTCAAAGTGTGACTACCAAAACTATAAAGATAAATTTTAAATTTCATTTAATATTAGTTAATTAAAATTAAAGTTTAAATCGTCACATGACACTAGAGGTTGTAATCCTGTTAAGTACAACTCCATATAGTAAACAAAGAGAATTGCAGTTCCTAGGGAACCATCTCTGGCTTTTTTTTGTGGCCGGAATTTTGTCAATAGATTGCCATATCCCAGAAATTGGGATTGTTGGACTTTCAGATTTTTCTAGACTAAACAGCTTACGTAGTTCAAATTTAAAGCACAGTTTGTGAATAGGATTGGTATGTATGTTCACTCAAGTACTTTCCTACTAGGATTGCTAATGTTATTACATGGACACCTCCCTTCCAAGTTTTTCGATTTTCCAAGAAATTCACCCCAAATTGTGCATTAGGGAGAGCAACCTTTGTATTAGCTTCTCACTCCTCTTGGCCCCATTCCACTCATCTCTCTCCCAAGTAACAACTCTGCTGAGTTACTCATTAGGTAAAAAAAGAGATGGCCAGGAATGTAACCATATCCCATAGCCTTTTATTAAGTTTCTAGAGATTGAAGGGCTGTACAAATGTGATTTCCATTCATACTGGCAGTGACTGGGATATGAAGCCACAAACATGCACTGCAAAGTGTAAAAGCTGAAGTCTCTTCTGATGAAAGTCAGAGATGTAATAAATAGAAGCCTGAAGAGCCAACTAAGCTCTTGAATAAAATGTATGCACCAGGGCTGGAAAAAAGATGTTTATTGCTCTAATTTAGCTTAGAAAACATGAGACTAAAGAATTTGACTTGGCAATGTATAGATTAATTAGATTTTACTGGTGCAAGAGATCTTATGAAGAGCTATTTCAGCAACTTAAACAATAATGACATTTGTCCAGAGAGGATAAATGACTTGACTCAAACCACGTGTACATGGGGAGAAAACTCTGGTCTACTCTCTGAGTCAACTTCTAGGCTGGCTGGTGGTTTAACTTGAGAAAATATTTCTTACTTATCTAATACTCTGTAGAGAAAGCCATTTACTGTTGTTTCTGAGGTAGACCTAAAAGGCAGCAGCAGAGAGCCAACCTAAATGAGGAATGTCTCTTATCTTCTTTCCCCAGCGCTATCCCAGAAGAGAAAGTCTCTAAACAAGTTTTCAAATATGAGCTTTTAGCTATCCACAATAACCTATAATTTAAGCCTTTTAAGGTCATTCTGGGACGTTTAAGATGAGAGAGTTCTTTTTCCTTTTGAAAAAAGAAACCTCTGGTTTTCCAAACATTTCATAAACCTCTGGAACTCTTTGCAGTGAGCCAGAAGTGGAAAAAGTAACTGGAACTTCTTGGGAAAAATTAGTGGTAGCTGTTGAAAAGAGCATTTATCAGTAATCCAGACAGCGAGGAAGTTTGGATGTTGCCGAATAGACGGTGTGGCCAGAAATGACCAGACTTGGAGCATTGCTGGTCAGGTAACCTGGTTTAGAAGTGGTCCAGTTGTGTTAATTTCCTAGGATTACCATAACAAAGTATCACAAACTGGGTGGGTTAAAACAATGGAAATTTGTTCTCTCATAGTTCTGGAGTCCAAAATCAAAGTGTCGGCAGAGACTCTCTCTGAAGCCTCTAGGTCAGAGTTCATTCCATGCCTTTCTCTTAGCTTCTGATATTGCAGGCAATCCTAAGGTGTTCCTTGGCTTGTAGACGCACATGAAAATCTCTATCTCTGTTGTCATGTAGAATTCTCTCCTGTAGTGGTTTCTCTCTTCGGCATGTATCAGTCTAATTCAGATGTACTCTCTCACACAGTGACATCTAGTAGGTCTAGACATAGGAGTCTGAATCTCCTTAAATGCTGAAATTCCCCGATGGTTTGACTATCCCTTACTCTGATCCTGTAAGCCTATGTATTTCCAAGGAATTTCACTGTCACTGTAGAACTAGCAACACGGAACAAAGGTTCAAATCTATTAACAGCTCTGAAAACCTAATATGTTTGTATACTTGACCTTTTCTTTTTTTTGAGGGCCAATAAAATTCTATATGAGCAAAGATAAAACATGAGATATAAGTCATTTCCTCCACAAATTTAAAACTTTTAAGACATAAGAGGGGCAGAGTTCCATCTAAAAGAAAATTTGCATCTTTGTTTATGATAGTTTATTTCATTAAATGTGTCTGCCTCTTCATCAACTTTTTTATGGCTCCCCTGCCCATCTCTCATTGTGAGCTTTGTTTTTAGTTCTTGAAAGAGGCCTCTGATTTATCTACAGTTGAGTTGATGGATCATGTTTATCTAGAGCTTCTATATACATAGTCACAATCCTAGAGAGAAGCTTCTTGTGATATTCAAGTATTAAATATTTATAGTGAGGTATATAGACAGCTGATATGAAGGAGTGACGACATGTTAAATTTTAAAATTCAGGTGAATAACATCAAACAAGTGGAAATGTCTGTTTCTTGTGAATATAATCATTGGGTCAAATTTGAGTGTTATCAGAAAACTGTATAACATCCTCAAAGTGGGCAGGAAATAAAGTAGCTATCTGTTCTAAGATGAAAATTCTTGCAAAAGATATGCTATGATTTGTATTTTCTTTCTAAAAACTTAGCAAAATCAGAATAACATTAGCCAACTATTTTTAATTTTTATGACTATGTAAGTTTTATTACATGAGAACTTTCTTAGAACAAGCACAATAATTATAGATTATTTTAAAAAGTGTCCAGCTCATTTTCCTGCCTCTTTTTGTGTTCCCAAGGTAGAGCTATGTTCAGGCCTAAACGTAGTCCAGTTTCTAAGCCAAGAGTAACCTGGCATGGCAGATATGTTGGGCAAGAATTGAGTTTGAATGTGTTGAGAATGGCACTAGCTGAATCAGGCCACCTCGACTGGGGGCCTGATGCCTTGGTGTTTCTTATTATTCTTTTCTCAAGGAGTTTGGTCCTGTTCTCTGAAACTTTGGTCCTAGTTAGGGCCCTGCTGTGAGTGCAACGACCTCCCAGGACCAAGATGCCTGTTATTGGCCTGTGTCTATCACTGCTGCTGTGCTCCACCAGCTAGTATGAAATCCTTGCTGCTGTTGCTTCCACGAACCACATTTAAACACGTTTGGACACTGCCATGAACTGACAGGTTGTCTCTTCCTTGTGTTTCCCTAACTTTCCCAAGTCAGCTTCTCAGATACCAAATGCCATCCTCCTGCTCTCCAGGATTTTCATTTGTGGGGCCCTCTAGCTCTGCTCATGGTGGGGAGAGACCTGTGTTCTGGCCACTGCTGAGTTTGTGTAGGAAATCATGATGGTAAATTGATTGGCAGGGAACACCTGTGAGATTTGCCCTGAAACCGCATTTATGAACACACACACTATTTTCTTCAGATTGAACATGCATTTGAAGTGGCTTTAGGAGGGGCTGACAGAGATTCTGAGCAGTGAGGTGTAAATCCTCCCGGGGGATCCCTTTGTGCTGTTACTAAACCTAAACATTTCTTTCTTGTTTTCTAGGAAATCATTCTTTTGTGTTAAGGCCTCACAATAAGGTAGATAAGTAACCAGATACTGTTTCTTTTTTTAAAACAATATAATCATATTAACACTTGATGCTGACCTTAAATATCTTAATTCAAGGAAGTGACTGATTTCGATTACTTTAGGTAGTATGACATGTCAAGAATGAGGGCAGTGCTCTTGATAATTCACAATACTTGAATCAAGAGGAGGCTGACTTCACTAATTTTATGCACGAGGCCATCTAAATAATGGAATAAAGTTCTTACTTTATGTCACTTTTCCCCTAACATCCAAGGTGTGTCTTTCAGTATCTAGGACGGTACATTTCCTCTTGAGTAAGAATATTTTGTGTTTCAATTTCTCCATCAGAACAAGGTCCTTATTACTGAAGTCTTTTTACAAACTACCCCTCCAAGCCATTTATTCTTCTTACTCTTTTCTTGACTGCTTTTCTACTTGGTCTTTCTTTCTCTCTCTGCAATAATTCACACTCCTTTGTGGCTGCTTGCTAGAAATATGGAATATGGGACAGAGAGAATCAGGAGACAATTTTTTGTTTGTTTTTATTATTTTAGGAATAGGGGGATCCCCAAATCTGAAATTAAGGTAATTGTAGGCAAGATTTGCAGTAGAAGCCAGAACATCAGGATAATAGTAATAATAGTAGAAACTATTATTGAAGTAGTATTCTCAATATATATATATATTTTTAGTGTGGTCACTGATTATGGCCAAGACTCTAAGGTGAGACACTTTTCTCAGTAGATGTGAGGTCATAGGAAGTTTGTAACTGGTTTGAGAGTCCAACTTGGACAAAAGGGTCAGAAACAAAGATGGCAGATGATAAGCTTTCTAAATTATAACCTGTATTGGCTTGAACAATCACTTTTACCTTGGCCTTGAATGGTAGGACAAATGATTCTCGATTTGTCTTCTACTTACTTCAAAATGTATAGCACGTTTTCCTAGACTATATCATTAAGGAAATTAAAAAACAAAAAGTTTTCAACCTAGGAAACAGAAATCTACTTTTCATATGCCATAAATTATAACTCAGAATGCTTTTTATTTCTCAGTTTTCCAATTGCTTTAAAATAAAAAAGAATTTATTTGCTTCCTATGCCAGGTATATAATATGAAAATTAAGGGCTTTCTTCTTCTATTTCAGACTTTATCAATATATTGCTAAATACCTAGAAGATAATGGATCAGAACTGTTCCTTTAGCCGGGTTCCAGGATGAAGGTAATGTGTAGTAGGCCTGGATGAACAGGTAGTATGGGTAAAAATTAGCTTTGTTGCTGTAAGCCATAGGATTGTTTATTGTCATAGTATAATTTCGTCCACATTGCCTGCTACAAATTTATAGCTAGAAAAACAACAGCAACAACAAAAATTCACAGAAGTTAATAGGGATCAGCAAGTAGGATCAGTAGGAGTGTGTGTGTGTGTGTGTGTGTGTTTGTGTGTGTGTGTGTGTGTGATCTAGTGTATACATATATGATTATGTATAAGCACTGGATGATAAAACGTCTACTCTTCTTCATACCATGCATTTCCATTTCTCCCTATAATTGATCTTTTCTGTTTAGAGTAGTGAATGGGCAAGAAGGCATGGTCAAGTTTGGAGCTAGTTTCATCCATTTCTTGTTGGATAAGGAGGACAAGGAGAACATTATTTTGTGTTTCTTTAATAATTAGGAAGGAATTGAATTCAATTGCCTTTGTGGATCTATCAAACTTATAACTTCATGTTGTTATATGTAAAATCTAAATGATAGGCATGACTAAATCATCATGAATAAAAGAACATTAAAACTTTTGTCCAGAGAGCTTAGGCATGAGAAAGGGTAGAGGGAGTAAGTCTATGAAACACTAACCCCTATGCACAAACATGACTACTGAGTATGCGGATGCAATGCAGAGACAATGATGACCAGTTTACACATTGATTTTCTAGGTAGATTGTATTATTATTCAACATATTCTCATACCTTTCCAGTGGCTGGATCCCTGCCCCTTGAAGTGTATATTAGGAAGTATAGTCATTTTTTATTGTGTTACCTTTTGAAGGTATTTTCATTAAAATACGCTCTGACTATAGAATGGAAGATTTTGCATTGTTGAAGGGATTTCATGAATCAGTGATGAGAAAGTGATGTTTGGAGTGAGAGAAACTAGGGCAAGTGTGGTTTACCCTCTAAATAAAAGAAATGTGCTTACTTATCTATTCTATATATGAATGAGTTGTTCTTAATCTACCACGTACAAACTTCATGAGGATTGTGGGTGTGATTTGCTGAAAAGAGCATGGGATTTGGAAAGCAAAGACACCTCAACTTGGCTTTCCCCAGAAACAGAATTTGATATAAAGATTGGTATGTAGCAGGTTTATTAGGGAGTGCACTTGAGATCAACAGCCATGGAGGGAAGGAAAGAAAGGAGGCAGGAGGAGTAAATTGAGCTCTGATACAGCCTCAATGGAGACTTCAGGTGACAATGAGGGAAGTTCTTATGATGGGATGGCCTTTCTGAATTGTCTTGAGGTAGAGGAGAGGACCAAGCCTTTATACCCCAACATCAGTCATTGGATGTGGGCCACCCTGAAGAAATATGACTTTGGGTAAAAAACTGAGTTCAACTCTGTTAAAAAACCTTAAATTCCCATAAACTATAAAGAAATGCTGTATCAAATGAGACACTAGAAGAGAGACAAGTGGCCTTTAATACCATTATTCTTATGCTACACAGACTAGAAGGCAGAGCTGCTGCATCATACAGTTCTAAGGGGCTCACAGTCTACAAACAGTTCATATGAATATTGCCCATATGAATAGCACTCATTATATTTGTGAACAATCTGTGTAGTCATATGCTGTGCCTTAATATGAAGTGGGAATTAGAACTTCAGGAATATAAGTAGATGTAATTTTCTGAAATTCAAGAGAATTGTCTTCTCTAATTTGTCAACGTCTGACTGACTAGTGATCCGGGCTATAGACTTGGCTTGTTCCTTTATTTTTTCATTTGACATCACTTGTTTTATATCAATGTCTTTGTTTTCTGGTTTTACTTCAAATCTGTTCCTTTCACAGTGAATCCTAAAATATGTGATGTCTGAGGATCACATTTTAAATAATAATGACAGAATAATCTGTTTTCCTTAGAAGGTTGAAGTTCTTTAATTCTTTTGTAATTCTATCTAAAACCTGTGACTTTTATTGAAACAGCTGATTACATAAATGGGATACTCTCTTCAGCAGTAAGTGTGGATCCAACCTCTAGAAATGCACATACCTCCAGAGGAGAGCGAACAGTCCTGAGAGTCAACTTAGTAAAACACTAGCTTGCACTTGTTTTCTCACGTCTAAATTATTTGAGAACTGAGCAAGAGCCACTATCCTAGCCAAGTTCTCTGGTGTAGTGGAGCCCTAACTTCCATAATCTTAACTGAACGCCCTTCATTTCTCTTTCTGTCATGAATTTCTATCATAGTGTAATATATTTTTGGGGGGGATCTGGTTTTGGGTCTAGATAAAAAATGCAGTATTGCATCTGTGTAGTTTTACCTGACCTCTCTCCCCCAAGCTCTAGAATTCTTCTTATGCACCAGAAAAAAAAACTGGGCTTATATAAGTCTTAGAGTCATTTAGAGGAATTCAGTAAACTGGCTACTGAAAATGTAGCTTGTCAAAGTAAGAAAACAAAATTGGGACTTTATCAACCCAAACCAGTATTTAGAGTTTTGCTGAAAATCAGCTAGACAAAATTCAAGAATAATCAATGA
>NW_011889307.1:126752-129676 GCF_000151845.1 Pteropus vampyrus | reverse complement strand
AAATTGAGCTCTGATACAGCCTCAATGGAGACTTCAGGTGACAATGAGGGAAGTTCTTATGATGGGATGGCCTTTCTGAATTGTCTTGAGGTAGAGGAGAGGACCAAGCCTTTATACCCCAACATCAGTCATTGGATGTGGGCCACCCTGAAGAAATATGACTTTGGGTAAAAAACTGAGTTCAACTCTGTTAAAAAACCTTAAATTCCCATAAACTATAAAGAAATGCTGTATCAAATGAGACACTAGAAGAGAGACAAGTGGCCTTTAATACCATTATTCTTATGCTACACAGACTAGAAGGCAGAGCTGCTGCATCATACAGTTCTAAGGGGCTCACAGTCTACAAACAGTTCATATGAATATTGCCCATATGAATAGCACTCATTATATTTGTGAACAATCTGTGTAGTCATATGCTGTGCCTTAATATGAAGTGGGAATTAGAACTTCAGGAATATAAGTAGATGTAATTTTCTGAAATTCAAGAGAATTGTCTTCTCTAATTTGTCAACGTCTGACTGACTAGTGATCCGGGCTATAGACTTGGCTTGTTCCTTTATTTTTTCATTTGACATCACTTGTTTTATATCAATGTCTTTGTTTTCTGGTTTTACTTCAAATCTGTTCCTTTCACAGTGAATCCTAAAATATGTGATGTCTGAGGATCACATTTTAAATAATAATGACAGAATAATCTGTTTTCCTTAGAAGGTTGAAGTTCTTTAATTCTTTTGTAATTCTATCTAAAACCTGTGACTTTTATTGAAACAGCTGATTACATAAATGGGATACTCTCTTCAGCAGTAAGTGTGGATCCAACCTCTAGAAATGCACATACCTCCAGAGGAGAGCGAACAGTCCTGAGAGTCAACTTAGTAAAACACTAGCTTGCACTTGTTTTCTCACGTCTAAATTATTTGAGAACTGAGCAAGAGCCACTATCCTAGCCAAGTTCTCTGGTGTAGTGGAGACCTAACTTCCATAATCTTAACTGAACGCCCTTCATTTCTCTTTCTGTCATGAATTTCTATCATAGTGTAAAATATTTTTGGGGGGGATCTGGTTTTGGGTCTAGATAAAAAATGCAGTATTGCATCTGTGTAGTTTTACCTGACCTCTCTCCCCCAAGCTCTAGAATTCTTCTTATGCACCAGAAAAAAAAACTGGGCTTATATAAGTCTTAGAGTCATTTAGAGGAATTCAGTAAACTGGCTACTGAAAATGTAGCTTGTCAAAGTAAGAAAACAAAATTGGGACTTTATCAACCCAAACCAGTATTTAGAGTTTTGCTGAAAATCAGCTAGACAAAATTCAAGAATAATCAATGATATATGGCTCAAAACTTGAGTGAAAAATACTGCCATACAGGGCATGCCACATTATAAAAACCTTTTATAAGTCTTTGGAAACTGATGACTTGCACTGGATTGGCCAGTCCGAGTGCTCATCACATACTGTTTTCTATCTTGCTGAAATTACTACATTCTCAGCTCTAGGCTCAGAGTGGACCCTCATTGAATCATTCTTGGGCTTTTGACTCAATATGCTCAGTTTCAGCTTGTCCAGAGTCTAAGGAGGTGGCTTGGCATGAATCACTGTCCAATTGGGGGAGCAGCTAATTAGTTAAAGTCATAAAATAAGAAGAGAACAACGAGAGTCAGATGAGAGCTAAGCAGACATACAGAAAGTGGTATTAGCGAGTCTCTAGGGTGTTGCAGTTCGAATTTGACCACAAGTATATCCTCAGTTCAAGTAAAAGGAGAGAACCTCAGTTTGTCACAGGCAGCCGACTTACACTTGACCCTACATGTTGGCCACCATGCTTTCTGGTTTCTTAAAGAAATCTGATTACTGATGCTGCTTTCCTCACCTTTTGTAAGAAAGATCACAATACCTGCCTTACAGAAAAGCATTACTCAGCTGAGCTAATGAGTAGTAAAGAATGACTGAGGTTGCTTACAAACCAACATCTGGATTTTAGGCACACAAATACTTTTAAATCCTGAATAATTACATGAACAAGCTTATTTTAAAGTTTAACAGACAGACCAACAGCAGAAAATCTTGAGACGTTAAGTAAGGGAACTCCTGAAATTTGTAAGTACATCCATTTTAAGGAGGAGGGCGTGCCTGTGTGCATTTTTGGCAGCTATGATTCTGTGGCTAGGTGAAAGTATTTAGACTAACCATGAATGGGAAAGAGCTGATAATTTAGGGCAGAGCGCAGTGCATTCAATTCAGCACACAGGGAATAAATGATATGATATAATACCAACTGTGTCCCTGTGTTCTCATGGACTAGTATATTAGCAAGCTGGAAATGTTATCTCCTCTGTTTGTATAAGCATGCCACTGATATTCCTCATCCCAAGGTACATTCCAATCTTTTACGTTTCATCCTTCTTGGAAAACAAAATCTCAGACTGCCTGGAAGGCTTTGCTACTTTATGACATTACTGCCAGCATTTCATTAGAACCATATTTAGTTGCATACCTTCAGAAGAATTTTATATATATACAAAAAAATGGACCCTGAACTAAATCTTAACATGTTGATCCACTTTGACAAATAATCATTAGCTTAAAAGAGAAGCAACATTCTTTGAAGGTAACATTATTTGTTGACTCAGTATTTACCTATGTAACAGACTAAAAATAACTGTGTTGCAAAAAAGTGATTGACAATGTTTGGTTTATATGGTGCCACATGGACACGTTTTAAAGGCTCAAGAGGAAAACTCTCAAAGACAGCATGAAATCTGATTCCTCATGCTGTCACAAGGCCAAACACTGGTGGTAAGAAATTTGGCCTCAGTGAGACCACTGTATACACATCAAATTCATTGTTTAACAATATCAATAATTTGTAGCCTTAAATTGGTTTTGTGGTTGTTTGTTAGTTCCTGGGAACTCTAAAAAAA
>NW_011889307.1:124235-125507 GCF_000151845.1 Pteropus vampyrus | reverse complement strand
GGTGGGGAGAACAGGATTGTAGTTGGTATCTTGTTTTTAAAACAATTATAGTGACAATCTGATCAAGATTGACAAGAAAGAGACAGTAACCTTTAAGGGAATGGAAAAATATACCAGAACCTCTAAACTAATGTGGGAAAAATAAGAGTGAGCAGCAATTCAATCGAGCTAACGAAACCAAGAAGAAAAATAGGGAAACAATAGTGCAAACGAGTAGTAAACAATGTGGTGCACTGAATAAAATCAACATTAGGTCTTCTGCTAAATTTTCATGGACCTAATTTACCCATTAAAACTAATAAACTGCTACTTTGGGTTAAAAAACATAATTCAAATACATGGGTTTACAAAGAAGTGAATATTAAGAGTCAAAAAGAGCTTTCTCTCTCTCTCTCTGTCTCTCTCCTTCCCAGCCCCTCTTCTCTTCCTTCTGTTCTTTCAATATAAAGAAACTCAAATTAAAAGAAAACTGGAATGACGATATTAATATCTCACAAGATGAAATTTAAAAGTACTTAGACTAACTGGGCATATTGCATAGTGATATAAATCTAAGTAGTTAAAGATTCTTCATAAAATGACATGTGTTAAACAGCACAGTGACAAAATATACAAAATATACAAAATATACAAAATCTGTTAGAAACACAAAGAAAATCTCATACCAGTACCATGATAAAGAAAGATTTTTGACTACATCTCTCTCAAAAATAGATCAATTTACTCGGCACTACACACACACACACACACACACACACACACACACACACACACACACATTCAGCAAACTTGATTTCCTTGTTGTATAGATCTCACATTCTTCAAATAGAGAATATAATTTTTTCAGTTTTGTAGGTAAAAAACAATTGATCATATACTTGACCACAAAAAATCCTAACTGATTTTTTTAAAAAAGGAGACTTTATAGGACATATATACTATTAAAATTAGAAGTCGATAATAAAATGGAGATCCATATCAAATACTTAAAATACTGATATAACATTTAACCTTAATAAAATAGAAAAAGTATTAAAAAGATAAATAAGTCCAAAAGTAGGTTCTTTGAAAGAGAATTACATATTTCCATTAATCTTCACCTAAGTATCTGACAAGATCAGGCTCCATCGAAAAAAATACAAACATTTCACTCAAATTATAATTTCAGGATGGTTCGAAAAATACACTGTTTACTAAAACAGGGACACGAGGTAGGAAAAACAAAAAGAGTAGCACAGTATCTTCAGGTACTATTAGCAGAGTCGTTATCAC
>NW_011889307.1:114805-123130 GCF_000151845.1 Pteropus vampyrus | reverse complement strand
TTTTTGATTTAATCACACTGAAGAGGACTACTTGAATGATTATTGCCCAAAAAACTATGATCTCTAAGATTAGTTGATTGGGGCACCACGGCACTATTTAAAAACTTTTTATGTCAGTAATAATACATGAAACACCACTATATGGAGGAGGCTGGGGGCTCTTCCATTCTTTTGATTTCCTGGCCTCTCTCCGTTTTATAACATTTTGAAGGCTTCATTACTTACATTGGTAGCTTTGTTAGTGACTTCATCTATGATGTCAAGTAATAAAATAATAAAAATAAAAGATGAAAGAAATCTTAAGAATAAGCTAGTACAAACTCGAATCTTAAGGATGAATAAAATGAGATTCAGAGACTTATTAATTGGATACAGAACACAGTCATTAGTGGTCAGAATTCTAAAAGTCAGCTCAAAATGTTAGAACACTGGGAACAAACCAAAACTAAGAAAATATCTCTTGGTATCTAATGAATAGCTTTTTTCATTATTCCCTAATGACTCATAAATAAAAACTGTAACTTAGAGAAAAATTTTATACCTATCTGAAAAAATATATCTAAGAAAGCATTTAAATAAAAATCAAAAGAGATAAGTAGGGCAGGATTGTGCTGCTTAAAATTATATGCATTCTTATTTTATAACTAAAGTAACCTCAATTATAATTTTTTTATAACTTAAAATTAAGGTACTTTTTAACCACATATATTCTAGTGATTGAAAAATAGTAGATAATATAGTTCTTTCAAGAGGTCTTATAGCTATTGAGAGTAAGGAGAAAACTTTATTTCAAATATATTCTTTTGTAGAGACTAGATTTTGCTTTTAATAATAATAAAAAAATGATCAGACTCATGGAATTCCAGAATTGAAAGGGCATGTAGAGATTTCTAGTCTAACTTCCTACCCCAAATAGGAATCACTTCTGCAGTGTCTCTGAAGCAGTCCTGTGGTCTCTGCTTGCATATTTCCAGTAATAAGAAACACACTATTTGTGAAGCAGCACTTTTTACCAAGATGTCATAAAATTCTTCCATATTGAGTATAAGTCTGCCACCCATTCTTATAACTTCAGCTCAATAGTATTAGTTCTCTCTAAAGCAAGAAAAAAGAAAGTTTGTTGTCGTTGCTGTATTTCCCCGCTTTGGTAGTCATTGCACAAACATTCAGATATTGTTATTCTGTCTATTTTAAGTGTTCTTTTCTATTGCACCAGAATTTCATGTTTTTTTAGTTGTTACATATAAAGTATGGCTTTGAAATTCTCAGTCATTTTGATAGTTCCTCTGAATATAGTGATTTATCAATGTATCCCTAGAAATTGATGCTCACATAATGATTGTGGGTTCTCAACACTTTCTTGTATATTCTAGGTATTGCTTCCACCTGAAGTATGGTGGTCTGTTACGTTCTTGGATTGGGGCATCAGGATTTCAGTACGGTCCTGATTCATGTCAAACTTGAGGATGTCAATAAAATATCCCAGATTTTTTCAATGTGAACCTTGACTAAATCATCTCCTTGATTCTTTCTTGGTGAAATTTGGTCAATAAAACTTAAATGTAGAACTCTACATTTTTTCTTGCTAAATTTTTTCCTGGTTTGTTCCTAGTGTTCCAGCATTTCGAGCTGACATAGACAAGTGACAAAGCTGGGTGGGCAATCTGGAGCTTAGTCTAGGTAAGGGTACACCCTGGTATGGAATCTAGTGAAAACTCTGGCCCCTAGGGAATGGGCTCAAGGGGGAGACATTCTACCTTTTAAGGAATCACACTGGTAAGAATAAAAAGATATCAAAAGAGGAGTGAGGTAGAGGGGAAAAGTGAAAATCTTTCTAAGACAAAGTTCATTAATTTGCAGTTTTGTCTAGAGCTGGCTAGAAATAGGGCATTTTAATATTTTATTATACAGAACTCATTATTTATGCTAAAAATAAGACTAAGTTAGGGGTGAATTGATCAAAGAATCTGCTATTCTGATTTAAAATTTTTAGATTGGGTTTTTCAGACAGCACTATTGACAATTTGGGCCAAAAAATTCTTTGTAGTGGGAAGTTGTCCATTGAATTATATACTGTATAACAGCATCTCTGGCCTCCACTTACTAGATGCCAATAGCACCTCCTACCCCAGTTATGAAAACCAAAAATATATCAGATGCTGCCAAATGTTCTGTGGGGGAAAAAAATTACCCTTGGTTGAAAACAACTTGTCTAATTCAGTAATTGATAAACTACATCAATCATGATAAAACATAGTCTATTTAATTTGTTGTTAAATAGGCAACATTAATTTTAGGGAGCGTGATCATTAATAACATGTTCCATGCTCATGTTTGTGCATGGTCTATATAAAGGATTGTTTATTTTTTACCCAGTGTCTTTATGCTATTAGAAAGAACTCATCGATATTTCTTTGCAAAATCTTCAAAATACAAATTCATTTACTGATTCATTAAGTAAATATTTGCTGAGCCTAGCTATGTTCCCAGTACAATTGTACAAACTGAGGTTACAGCAATAAATAAGACAAATAAAAATCCTTGCCTTCATAAAGGATGTATACATGTGTGTGTGTGTGTGTGTGTGTATGTGTGTGTATATATTCTGAAAGTGAGAATGAAGAAACAATGAAAAACTTTTAAAAAGTCATATAGTGCTATCAAGTCATTGAGGTGCTATAGAGAAAACTAAAGTAGAATAAGGAATAGAACAAAGAGGTGCTATGTGCTATTATAAGTAAGACAACCTGTTTGAGGAGACGACATTTAAGCAGAGAACTTAATGATATGAAAGGATGAACCACGAAAGTTCTTGAGAAAGAATATTTTAGGCAGATGAAAAGCATTGTTATAGGCAGATTTTGGCCCCTCTAAATTCATATGTTGAGGTCCTGAATGTGACTGTATTTGGAGGTTGAGCCTGTAAAGAAGTAATTAATGTAAACTGAAGTCATATCGTTGGTCTCTAATCCAATATAATTTGTATTCTTATAAGAAGGATTTGAACACAGACACAGACAGAGCCATGTGAGGACATGAGGAGCAGCATCTGCAAGCCAAGGAGAAAGGCCTCAGAAGAAACCGCACCTACCGATAACTTAATCTTGCACCTTTAGCCTTCAGACTGTGAGTACATTCCTGTTGCTTAAGCCATCCAGACGATGGTATTTGTTATGGCAGTCCTAGCAAACTAATACAAGCATGCCAACTGGAAAGGGGTTGATATGTTTGATGAACAACAGATAGGTCAGAATAAAAGAGGTGGAGAGTGGTAGGAAGTTGAATTAGAGAGAAAGACAAGGGCCAGATGGTGTGATGATAAGAAGGCTGGATTTTGTTCTTAAGACATGTGAACAGGTGTTTGGGTGGGGGATTGACACGAGAGATTTACATTTAAAGAAGGGTAACATAACTGCAGTTTGAAAAATTGACCTTGGAGAGCCAGCACAGAAGCAGGAGGTTGGTTAAAAGGCATATGCAGTAGCCCGCCTGAGATGAGAGCATGGCTTGGGTCCAGCCGCTGGTGGTGGCATAGGTGAGAACTGGTTGGGTTCAGGGGATGTTCTGAGGGTAGAGTTAACAGAAGTACTCTGTAAACAAAAGAGAAGCAAACATGAATCTTATGTTTTGCACCTAAAAGGGATAATAATGGTTCTGTTTTCTCAGGTGGGTGAACTTGTAGAGAGAATAATCCTAACCCTTGAATGTATGTTGCTATGTTTTGTTATGTTATGTGCACCATGAGATTTTATTCCTTTATTTAAAAAAAATTAAGTGTAATATTCCTGGGGAACTGCAACCAATATAGGAGTAAATGAAAACAAATTCTTCCTTTGTAAGCTCACTCCTCAGAGTTGAGTACTGTTAACAGCTAATGATGCATCTTTCTAGATCTTTTTAAAGGTATGTTTGATCTCTCTCTCTCTGTCACACACATGCACACACACACACACACACACACACACACACACACACACTTCTTAGAAACTGATTTCTATTATGATAAAAAAAAGCGCACCAGAATTCTCAAAAATCATAGCCTTCAATGGAACATGCATAAATCTCCCTCCTTAAAAAAAAAATTAAGGAGCTTGTTAGAATTGTATGTAGAAGGTCAGACAGTGGGTGGTAAAACCACCACTTTGAGGAAAAGAGAGTGACATTCTCCATGGCGGTAGTTGCTGTTATTTTGGGCTCCAGATCCTGGGTCTTTGTTTTCAGTTGGATTTGGGTTTTATTAAGGTAAATTTTGTTCAATGAATTTAAATCTTATTTGTCTGTAATTGTACAAGTGGATGTTTTGGGAGGCCAGATGAAGAGTTATTAATACCAATTGATTTCTTATTTGATTAATTATTATTATTTTAAAGACTCTAGGTCTTTTTATGTAGTGATATATTTTTTCTGACATTTTTATATGATTAAACCAAATGTGAACAGCAATTCAAGAAACCAAACTTACTTACTGAAGTAAAGTCTCCAGATGAGAAAAACAGAAATGAACAAATTCCATATAAAACATGCAAAGAAAAGGACAAAATAAAATTAAATTTTTCATCTAAAATAGTTTAACAGATTAAATTTTTTAATGCTTAGAGGCACCATAGAATGAAATAAAATAAAAAATTATGTGCATGGCTATTACATTATTATGTGTCATAGAAAAACATTGTAATATACTGTGTATGATTCTAAAACAGAGATTTTAATCATAAACCAACTGACTCTCCATTGCCCACCCTGTTCTGTTCTTTCTGGTTTTTATTCTCCATTCCCATCCAATGAGAAATCTATTCTAGAACGACAAGCTACATAGTGCTCTCAAAGAGAACGAGCAAATTTGGAGGACCAAATATAACTCTGGAGGAAAGAAATAGATAACATTACCTAAATGGCTCTTTGGAAAGAGAACGATGTTATCTATGCCAGTCACTGTGATAAGCCTTTAATGCTGACATCTCATTTAGTCCCTACATCAATCCTGATGAATGTTTTTATAGTAGTCCCCCTTATTCGCGGTTTCACTTTCCCCAGTTTCAGTTACTTGTGGTCAACCATGGTCCAAAAATCTTAAATGGAAAGTTCCAGAAATAAAACATGTTATAAGTTTTAAATTGTGTGCCGTTCTGAGTAGTGTGATGAAATCTCATGTCTATCTGCTCTGTCCCACCCAGGATGTAAATCATCCCTATGTCTAGTGTATCCATGCTGTATAGGCTATCTCAATACTAGTGTAATTCATTACTCTTCCCTGAGCTGCTAATGATTTATTTTGTAAATGTGTTAATTTATTGCTGGACATATATTTCTCTGTTCAAATGTTAAAACTGACGTATATTATAACAGATTTTGAACTTTCCTTCATTTCCTTATATTTATCTAATAGAGTTTATCTAGGACACAACTGAGATATTTATGCTGGCTAATTGGAATAAAATATGGCCAAATTTCTAGTCCCGTGGTATCATATTAAGCAATGAATAGTATTTATACTATATATTATTTCTGACTCTGATGGAGTCAAGAGCCACACTGTGGTGTGGAGCAATCAAGTGTATAGATTTTTCCAGCCATTTGACACAGAAAGGCATTCTGTGCCACCACAGCATACTAGACATAATTTCCTAATTTTATAAGAAGTAGCCGAAGGGTATAGCAGTTGCCTAAGATCACAATGAGTGTGTGGAGAGCTGGGACTCAAACTCCAATCTCCTGACACCTGGCAGTGGCTTTTCAATTGGATCAGCATCTCAGAATGGGTTCCTAGGAACACTCATTCTGGGAAGTGTTAACTGGGGTTCCCAGAATAAAGGGTTCTGGGGAGAAAAATACTGCATGTTAAATCCTTTTCTCGAAGATCCAAATTTCATAGTAGCACATTAAAAGCTTAGAGAAGTTCCAACAGTAAATTCAGAAACCTATTTGATAATGCTAAATTGTTAAAATGACATATTTGCAGAGGAAGATTTTTCTTTGTACACCTTTCTTTAATGGGAAGTTATTTTCTTTTAACACCACTTCGAGATGACCTCACAACCCTTCATCCTCAATCTCAAATTAGGGTACCCAATGGGATTTGCTGGGCATACTTAAAATAAAGAAGACCCGGATTGTTTCAGAGAAGAAAAGTCGAAGTGCTTTACAGCAGGACTTTATCCTTGCAGGTGTTTGAAGGAGTAACTAGAGCCACCGTTTCATTGATTGTCACCAGACTGATGAGGCATATAGTGGGCTGAGATAAGAGCTAAGTGTATCTTATTTCTCATTTACTGAAAGCAGTATGGCTAACAATTAAGAGCTTGTATTTGGTGTCAGGTAGCCTTGTTCTTGTCCAGCTATGCCATTTACAGTTCTGTAGTCTTGGAGAACTTATTTAAACTCTTTGGGTCTCCATTTCCCCATCTATAGAATGGGGATAATAATTCCTAGACATTAGAATTTTTGTAAGGATGAAATGCTATAAAATAAAACATATAACATATCACATATAATTCATAATATTTGTGTTTAAGATTCTTAGCAGAATTCTTGGCACATCATATGTGCTGCACTCAAGAAATGTAAACAGCTATGTGAGTACTATGTGACAGTTTCTGCTTACTGAGTGTATGTGATAGACATGCACTATGTGTCTTTACACATATTAACATGTATGTAATACACACGTGTATGTAAATGTCCTTTATATTTTGTATATTAGCTATAATAGTTGTCATTTAGTAAAATTTTCTGATCCAGTGCCAAGCACTCCAATAAGGACTTTTATGGATTGTCTAATTTAACCTTGACAATAATCATGACATACTGGTTCTGTTAGCATTTCCATTTTATGAAGGAGAGAATTGAGGCACGGAAAGGTTAGCTTACCCAAGGTTCACAACTAAAATAGCGGCAGGGTGAGGCTTTGAACCCAGCCAAACATTATGCTCTTCTATCTCTTTAATGAAGACAAAAATTTGCTTAATTTTAAATTTCTATATTTTGTGTTATACATATAAACAGAATGTAACATAATTGATGTTCAGGAATTGTTTTAAAACTTATAAAACTATACTAAAATTGGTGTAAAAATTAAAACATTATATAACCATTCAAACATAATTTTTATGTAATGTACTCCTTTCTAGCCTTTGTGCAAAAACATATTGTTCCATAATTGTAATCAATATTGTGTTCTGAACAAAAATGATTAAGTTATAATGATTTTGTTTGATTTTAGTTTTCATAGTTATCATTTTTAATACCTGAATAAAATTTCATCAATAAATAATTTGCCCAACCATTCCTCTACTTGTGACATATTGGTCTTTCCCAGCCCTTCAATTATCTGAACACATAATCTAAGGTTACTTTATTTTTTAATGCAAAAAACAAAACAAAACAAATCCTCAAATCAGCCATACTATTTGTCTTTTTTGAACTCAGTATTTCTTTAATGAACTGTGTTTGGGATTCCCGTTGCAGCGTATCACTATCCTTTGGAAAGATTACTTAATATTTTCTGGAGTTTTTAAACCCTGGCTGGGGTTCCAGGTAGTATGTGATCTTTTCTTAAGGGGCATGGTATGGCCTGCTCTCACAAGCATCTTCCTTGGACATTACATTGCACATCCTTCATGTTCCGAAATGGATTAGGGAAAGAGCAAACCGTGCCAAACTCCTATTGCAGAGAAATTTCCTATTATCAGCCACTCCTGAAATAAGTTACTACTCTGCTAAAATGAACTTTCCAGGACTGGTTACTTGTTGTATGTTGTTTTCCTCTTCTGGTTATCCTTTCAGTTTTATTCAGGGTGCTGTTATTAATAAAAGATCCTCTTCTTTTTCACCCAAAAGATATCTGTTATGGCACTGCAATTAGTGGATCCCCAAACTATTTTCTCCTCCTAATTGAATCCACCTGCACGAAAATTACAAGTTTTATTCTCTAGACTGCCTTCATTATTATAGGTTTTGACAGAATACGAGATATGCATACTCATTTTATTCACTTGACTTTTTTTCTGTGGTTGTGGAATACATACAGAAATGGTTTGGCTACAGTATAATTTGCCATCTAACTTAGCTACCAAACAATGACATATTATCTATTTTTGGATCATATTCATATTAGAAATAAAAGTTTATTAAAGTTTAAAAACCTCTTTTTTTCTCTAGTGAGACACACACTAAATTTGGTATTACAGTTCATCCCAACAGTGCAGAGTCTGCTTAGGAAATAGTTCATTTTTCCAGAGTATACCAAAAGTTTAAGTTTTGTGTACCTTTCTTGGAGGGCCAAGTACAGCTTGTCTATATTTGCAACCCTACAGGAAATGATCACTG
>NW_011889307.1:109519-114755 GCF_000151845.1 Pteropus vampyrus | reverse complement strand
ATACTGGTTCTGTTAGCATTTCCATTTTATGAAGGAGAGAATTGAGGCACGGAAAGGTTAGCTTACCCAAGGTTCACAACTAAAATAGCGGCAGGGTGAGGCTTTGAACCCAGCCAAACATTATGCTCTTCTATCTCTTTAATGAAGACAAAAATTTGCTTAATTTTAAATTTCTATATTTTGTGTTATACATATAAACAGAATGTAACATAATTGATGTTCAGGAATTGTTTTAAAACTTATAAAACTATACTAAAATTGGTGTAAAAATTAAAACATTATATAACCATTCAAACATAATTTTTATGTAATGTACTCCTTTCTAGCCTTTGTGCAAAAACATATTGTTCCATAATTGTAATCAATATTGTGTTCTGAACAAAAATGATTAAGTTATAATGATTTTGTTTGATTTTAGTTTTCATAGTTATCATTTTTAATACCTGAATAAAATTTCATCAATAAATAATTTGCCCAACCATTCCTCTACTTGTGACATATTGGTCTTTCCCAGCCCTTCAATTATCTGAACACATAATCTAAGGTTACTTTATTTTTTAATGCAAAAAACAAAACAAAACAAATCCTCAAATCAGCCATACTATTTGTCTTTTTTGAACTCAGTATTTCTTTAATGAACTGTGTTTGGGATTCCCGTTGCAGCGTATCACTATCCTTTGGAAAGATTACTTAATATTTTCTGGAGTTTTTAAACCCTGGCTGGGGTTCCAGGTAGTATGTGATCTTTTCTTAAGGGGCATGGTATGGCCTGCTCTCACAAGCATCTTCCTTGGACATTACATTGCACATCCTTCATGTTCCGAAATGGATTAGGGAAAGAGCAAACCGTGCCAAACTCCTATTGCAGAGAAATTTCCTATTATCAGCCACTCCTGAAATAAGTTACTACTCTGCTAAAATGAACTTTCCAGGACTGGTTACTTGTTGTATGTTGTTTTCCTCTTCTGGTTATCCTTTCAGTTTTATTCAGGGTGCTGTTATTAATAAAAGATCCTCTTCTTTTTCACCCAAAAGATATCTGTTATGGCACTGCAATTAGTGGATCCCCAAACTATTTTCTCCTCCTAATTGAATCCACCTGCACGAAAATTACAAGTTTTATTCTCTAGACTGCCTTCATTATTATAGGTTTTGACAGAATACGAGATATGCATACTCATTTTATTCACTTGACTTTTTTTCTGTGGTTGTGGAATACATACAGAAATGGTTTGGCTACAGTATAATTTGCCATCTAACTTAGCTACCAAACAATGACATATTATCTATTTTTGGATCATATTCATATTAGAAATAAAAGTTTATTAAAGTTTAAAAACCTCTTTTTTTCTCTAGTGAGACACACACTAAATTCGGTATTACAGTTCATCCCAACAGTGCAGAGTCTGCTTAGGAAATAGTTCATTTTTCCAGAGTATACCAAAAGTTTAAGTTTTGTGTACCTTTCTTGGAGGGCCAAGTACAGCTTGTCTATATTTGCAACCCTACAGGAAATGATCACTGCACAACTTCATATTTTAAAATGGAAAAGAAAAAAGCATTAGCTCTTAAAAGACTCCTTTAAGAAGGGTTGAAATTATGAAACTTGAATATTTTCTTAAATATTTGGCCTCATGATATATTTACATTAGAAACCCACTGTTTTCTTTGAGCCCTCAGACTTTTATTTTAAGACCTATATGATTCTAAAGCTGTAAGTTAACTGCCGAAGGATGGAATTTTACAGGATGTGCTGTGGACAGAATGCGGGCAGAGGAAAGCATATGTTTTCACACTTTAAGTTGTTAGGGGAAAAACGGTATTTGAGCATAAATTGGCATTAGAAAGCAGGAAACTCTTGGTTGGTCAGAGAAAAACATGTCTGCTCTGTTGAACCACAATGTTTTAGTCTTTCAAAATCATGTACAATTTTTTTATGTTTCACATTTTTAAGCAAACTTGTAGGAAACATTGGGAAGGAAAGGACCTTGAGATTTTCATGAGCATTTTCATTTTCCATTGTGATGCCAGTGCTTCAATATCCATTGTAGCTGAGGGGAGTACAACTAGAGCTCATCTTCAAAATCTCCCTGCACCAGACATTTCCACTGAAATTTCTTGCTGCCATCTGAAACTTAATGTTCTACTCATCTTTTTGCTGCCCCCTAAAATGATTCCTTCTCCTACCTTCCTTATATTAATCTCATCATCATTTTCTTATCCCCCAGACATGAAAGCTTAAAACTAATTTTGCCTTCCTTTCCTTCATATCCAATGAGTCATCAGGTCCTACTGATTTTACCCTTTTCCTGAACCTTCCTGGTCACCTCCATAGCCCCTTTTTTACACTATGTCTTAGAAGCAGCCCACATCTGGTGCAGAATGGGTTTTGGAGTTAGACCTTAGGATCAAAACTTAACTGTGTCATTTAACAGCTTGGGTAACTAAAATAGGGCTGATACAGCCACCTTGTAGGATTAGGGTAACTGCAAAATAATGTATATAAAACACAATGTTTGACACAAAGCAGGCTCTACAAATAAAAGCTAGGTTTATTTACCTCATTCCTTCTTGCTGCTTGCCTCCCTTCCAAGGTTATTGCCATCAAACTAACCTAACTAAAACACTTCCAGCATACTATCCCCACCTTCTGGATTCCCCAGTGCTCACTGGCACCCTTGTTTTCTCCTTTCCTTCCTTCTTCATTTCCTATTCAGCAGAAACCTGGAGTAGTCTTAAAACCTGCTAGGATTTATCGAACACTTGCTATGTGCCAGGCTCTGTGCTAACCCCACCATATGTGACCTCCTTTAACCCTCACACGACCTTATGATATCAACAGTATTTCTGATGAAGAACCCAAAGCTCAGCGGAGAAGATAAGTTGCTCAAAGTCAGACAGCTGGTAAGTGGCAGAACTGGGGTCCCTCGGTCTCTGAAGTCCTTGCTCTTAGTCACAAACAACACTCCCTTACTCTTCCCCTACTCCACTCTACAAGACTCAGTGCATCATAACTCCTGCCATTTTAAACTCTTAAATATTTCACATGGCTTCCATCCCACTTACCATAGCCTTGATTGAGACTCACAACAACACTTACTAGATAATTTCCACAGCCTCCTAATGGGTCTACTGTATCCAGCCTTTCTTAAGTTACACCTGTCCCATAGATGGTAGTCAAACCGATATGCTTAGAAGGTTTCAAAGACTCTCCATTATCTACTAGACACTTTATTCAGGTGATGCTGTTGCTGATAGCCCAGAATACACATCAAGAATCACTACCCTATATGCTTCTGGTTAAATTCTGAAGAGAGTATGAACCCAGAGTGGGCAGGGGGAGATTGAGGACCAGAGGCTAATGCTCGGAAAACCAAAAGAATTCTTTTGCATTTACCTGAATGTTTGGTATCACATAAATAGAACTTAAGAATAAACATGCTCATTCCTATGTAAGGTTAATGTAATGAAAACTGATTCATAGAATTTCAAATGTACATTAAATGACAGAGAAGTGGGGATTTGCATAATCCTTGAGAGTCAGAGTAGAAGAATATGTCCCAATTTTTTACTTCGTTATGTGATTTTCTGAAGCTATTTTTGAAGTATCTAGTTTTCCCAGACTGTCAGATATATAGTCATTAACATAGTTTAATAACATAGCATTAACATAATTAAATAAATGCTAATTGGTTTGAGTCTTTTCTTAATATAAAATAGACATGGTGGGGATAAGTTACATTTTATATCTTCCCGCACTCTTTGGTTTGTTTGGACTGAAGTTGGGAAAAACAATCACTTTTAGAAACTAAACCCTCTTGTGCCTGATGCTCAACTGGCCTCCAGTTGAGAATGGTACGTGTGAGTGTGTAAGGGTATATATTCTCACTCTAGGATTGGGACCCTTGAACAACACTAATTAGAAAATTAAATAGATATATAATTCTTTAAGAATTATTATCTCCACCCTTTTTTCTTTTTTCAATCTAGGTAGATATGTCCTGATCAGACCATTAAATCTTTCCTATATTAGAAAGCAGAATGAGGTTAATGATGTATTACTTTTGTTTTATTAGTTTTTTTAGCAAAAAATACAAGAAGTTAAAATCAAAATAGAACAATGAAAACTAAACTACGTATTTAATTGTATGACCCTCTATAAACTATTATGCAAGCTTTTTCAAACTGTTCCTAAACAACTTCTTTCTGTATATTCATTTAAGCTGTAGTGAGAACTTTTACTCTCGTTTTTGATAGACAGTTATCACAAATGTGTACGAATGGATCCTTTTCCTTTGCTTTTATTTTTTTATAACCTTGAATCAGACCATGCTTTTTAAATTATGTGTTTGTCATGCTTGGCGGTTCATTCCATGTTTGGCCATTCCTAAGCTTCCGTAATTCTTTTGAGGGCTCCAAAAGGTCATTGTGTGCCTTGACCTCCTGCTAGGTGAACTGTTTTTTTTCTCTCTCCAGATGTTTTCCAGTTCAAACTTTTATAGCCGTAGTCTGTATACAAGTCATATATGAAAAGTGTCAAATATCGTTGTCCAACAGTGAAATTAGGACCCTTTCAAATTGGAGGGAAATGTTAACAAATGTGACTGTGTCCTGCCAGTGTTTCTTCTGGCAAGCTGGCGCTGAGAAGGCTGTTTTTCCTTTAGCCATCTGTGCTTCCATAAACAATCTACAGTGGTTTCTTCTTCTAACTCAAATTCTAGCAGCTGGATTCCCGTCTTTGCTCCTTTTGATGTTGTGACACCAGTAGCAACACACTCATGAATCTTGATGCTTCTTTCTACTTTTAGGGATTATATCACCGAAGATGTTAAATAAGTAGTTCACATGAGTCTCCCACATGGGAATTCTGCAATGCATGGGCTAAAGTAGGCCAACTGAGGTTTGATGAGAAAATAAAATAGAGTTATTTTAAGACCACCATCCCTACATCCCCACTCAACTTTAAATGTCCACATTTATTCTCCATTTGAAAACAAGTAAATTCTCCTAGTTATTTAACATTTTTAAAAAATCGTTGAGAAGTCCGTCTGTTTTACTTTCCCCACTACCCATGGATGTTGCCTATTTCCGGTACCATACACTTCAGCTCCTTGGATTCAGTTCAGAGAAAGTGCTTTCAGAAGTAAACATCTAACTTTATTAGGTATTTGTTGACCTAACCATTCTTAGTAAAAGTTTTTAAATGTACAATTAGTGTGTACGCACACACAAATGT